>NC_090439.1:136378861-136658548 GCF_031143425.1 Pleurodeles waltl | reverse complement strand
AAATGCCCCAAAACACAACGTGGACACATCACATTTTTTTTTAAGAAAACAGAGGTGTTTTTTGCAAAGTGCCTACCTGTAGATTTTGGCCTCTAGCTCAGCCGGGGCACCTAGGGAAACCTCCCAAACCTGTTCATTTCTGAAAACTAGAGACCTAGGGGAATCCAAGATGGGGTGACTTGTGGGGCTCTGACCAGGTTCTGTTACCCAGAATCCTTTGCAAACCTCAAAATTTGGCTAAAAAAAACACGTTTCCCTCACATTTCGGTGACAGAAAGTTCTGGAATCTGAGAGGAGCCACAAATTTCCAGCCACCAGCGTTCCCCCAAGTGTCCTGATAAAAATGATACCTCACTTGTGTGGGTAGGCCTAGTGCCCGCTACAGGAAATGCCCCAAAACACAACACGGACACATCATATTTTTTGAAAGAAAACAGAGGTGTTTTTTGCAAAGTGCCTAACTGTAGATTTTGGCATCTAGCTCAGCCGCCACCTAGGGAAACCTACCAAACCTGTGCATTTTTAACAACTAGAGACCTAGTGGAATCCAAGATGGGGTGACTTGTGGGGTTCTGACCAGGTTCTGTTACCCAGAATCCTTTGCAAACCTCAAAATTTGGCTAAAAAAACACAATTTTCCTCACATTTTGGTGACAGAAAGTTCTGGAATCAGAGAGGAGCCTCAAATTTCCTTCCACCCAGCGTTCCCGCAAGTCTCCCGATAAAAATAATACCTCACTTGTGTGGGTAGGCCTAGCGCCCGCGACAGGAAATGCCCCAAAACGCAATGTGGACAAATCACATTTTTTGAAAGAGAAAACAGAGGTGTTGTTTGCAAAGTACCTACCTGTAGATTTTGGCCTCTAGCTCAGCCGGCACCTAGGGAAACCTACCAAACCTGTGCATTTCTGAAAACTAGAGACCTAGGGGAATCCAAGATGGGGTGACTTGTGGGGCTCTGACCTGGTTCTGTTAACCCAGAATCCTTTGCAAACCTCAAAATTTGGCTATAAAAACACATTTTCCTCACATTTTGGTGACAGAAAGTTCTGGAATCTGAGAGGAGCCACAAATTTCCTTCCACCCAGCGTTTCCCCAAGTCTCCCGATAAAAATGATACCTCACTTATGTGGATAGGCCGAGCGCCCGTGACAGGAAATGCCCCAAAACACAACGTGGACACATCACATTTTTTTTAAGAAAACAGAGGTGTTTTTTGCAAAGTGCCTACCTGTAGATTTTGGCCTCTAGCTCAGCCGGCACCTAGGGAAACCTCCCAAACCTGTTCATTTCTGAAAACTAGAGACCTAGGGGAATCCAAGATGGGGTGACTTGTGGGGCTCTGACCAGGTTCTGTTACCCAGAATCCTTTGCAAACCTCAAAATTTGGCTAAAAAAAACACGTTTCCCCTCACATTTCGGTGACAGAAAGTTCTGGAATCTGAGAGGAGCCACAAATTTCCAGCCACCCAGCGTTCCCCCAAGTGTCCTGATAAAAATGATACCTCACTTGTGTGGGTAGGCCTAGTGCCCGCTACAGGAAATGCCCCAAAACACAACACGGACACATCATATTTTTTGAAAGAAAACAGAGGTGTTTTTTGCAAAGTGCCTAACTGTAGATTTTGGCATCTAGCTCAGCCGCCACCTAGGGAAACCTACCAAACCTGTGCATTTTTAACAACTAGAGACCTAGTGGAATCCAAGATGGGGTGACTTGTGGGGTTCTGACCAGGTTCTGTTACCCAGAATCCTTTGCAAACCTCAAAATTTGGCTAAAAAAAAACCTTTTCCTCACATTTTGGGACAGAAAGTTCTGGAATCAGAGAGGAGCCTCAAATTTCCTTCCACCCAGCGTTCCCGCAAGTCTCCCGATAAAAATAATACCTCACTTGTGTGGGTAGGCCTAGCGCCCGCGACAGGAAATGCCCCAAAACGCAATGTGGACAAATCACATTTTTTGAAAGAAAACAGAGGTGTTTTTTGCAAAGTGCCTACCTGTAGATTTTGGCCTCTAGCTCAGCCGGCACCTAGGGAAACCTCCCAAACCTGTGCATTTCTGAAAACTAGAGACCTAGGGGAATCGAAGAAGGGATGACTTGTGGGGCTCTGACCAGGTTCTGTTACCCAGAATCCTTTGCAAACCTCAAAATTTGGCTATAAAAACTCATTTTCCTCACATTTTGGTGACAGAAAGTTCTGGAATCTGAGAGGAGCCACAAATTTCCTTCCACCCAGCGTTTCCCCAAGTCTCCCGATAAAAATGATACCTCACTTATGTGGATAGGCCGAGCGCCCGTGACAGGAAATGCCCCAAAACACAACGTGGACACATCACATTTTTTTTAAGAAAACAGAGGTGTTTTTTGCAAAGTGCCTACCTGTAGATTTTGGCCTCTAGCTCAGCCGGGCACCTAGGGAAACCTCCCAAACCTGTTCATTTCTGAAAACTAGAGACCTAGGGGAATCCAAGATGGGGTGACTTGTGGGGCTCTGACCAGGTTCTGTTACCCAGAATCCTTTGCAAACCTCAAAATTTGGCTAAAAAAACACGTTTCCCTCACATTTCGGTGACAGAAAGTTCTGGAATCTGAGAGGAGCCACAAATTTCCAGCCACCCAGCGTTCCCCCAAGTGTCCTGATAAAAATGATACCTCACTTGTGTGGGTAGGCCTAGTGCCCGCTACAGGAAATGCCCCAAAACACAACACGGACACATCATATTTTTTGAAAGAAAACAGAGGTGTTTTTTGCAAAGTGCCTAACTGTAGATTTTGGCATCTAGCTCAGCCGCCACCTAGGGAAACCTACCAAACCTGTGCATTTTTAACAACTAGAGACCTAGTGGAATCCAAGATGGGGTGACTTGTGGGGTTCTGACCAGGTTCTGTTACCCAGAATCCTTTGCAAACCTCAAAAATTTGGCTAAAAAAAAACCTTTTCCTCACATTTTGGTGACAGAAAGTTCTGGAATCAGAGAGGAGCCTCAAATTTCCTTCCACCCAGCGTTCCCGCAAGTCTCCCGATAAAAATAATACCTCACTTGTGTGGGTAGGCCTAGCGCCCGCGACAGGAAATGCCCCAAAACGCAATGTGGACAAATCACATTTTTTGAAAGAAAACAGAGGTGTTGTTTGCAAAGTACCTACCTGTAGATTTTGGCCTCTAGCTCAGCCGGGCACCTAGGGAAACCTACCAAACCTGTGCATTTCTGAAAACTAGAGACCTAGGGGAATCCAAGATGGGGTGACTTGTGGGGCTCTGACCAGGTTCTGTTAACCAGAATCCTTTGCAAACCTCAAAATTTGTCTATAAAAACACATTTTCCTCACATTTTGGTGACAGAAAGTTCTGGAATCTGAGAGGAGCCACAAATTTCCTTCCACCCAGCGTTTCCCCAAGTCTCCCGATAAAAATGATACCTCACTTGTGTGGATAGGCCGAGCGCCCGTGACAGGAAATGCCCCAAAACACAACGTGGACACATCACATTTTTTGAAAGAAAACAGATTTGTTTTTTGCAAAGTGCCTACCTGTAGATTTTGACCTCTAGCTCAGCCGGCACCTAGGGAAACCTCCCAAACCTGTGCATTTCTGAAAACTAGAGACCTAGGGGAATCCAAGATGGGGTGACTTGTGGGGCTCTGACCAAGTTCTGTTACCCAGAATCCTTTGCAAACCTCAAAATTTGGCTAAAAAAACACGTTTCCCTCACATTTCGGTGACAGAAAGTTCTGGAATCTGAGAGGAGCCACAAATTTCCAGCCACCCAGCGTTCCCCCAAGTGTCCTGATAAAAATGATACCTCACTTGTGTGGGTAGGCCTAGTGCCCGCTACAGGAAATGCCCCAAAACACAACACGGACACATCATATTTTTTGAAAGAAAACAGAGGTGTTTTTTGCAAAGTGCCTAACTGTAGATTTTGGCATCTAGCTCAGCCGCCACCTAGGGAAACCTACCAAACCTGTGCATTTTTAACAACTAGAGACCTAGTGGAATCCAAGATGGGGTGACTTGTGGGGTTCTGACCAGGTTCTGTTACCCAGAATCCTTTGCAAACCTCAAAATTTGGCTAAAAAAACACATTTTCCTCACATTTTGGTGACAGAAAGTTCTGGAATCAGAGAGGAGCCTCAAATTTCCTTCCACCCAGCGTTCCCGCAAGTCTCCCGATAAAAATAATACCTCACTTGTGTGGGTAGGCCTAGCGCCCGCGACAGGAAATGCCCCAAAACGCAATGTGGACAAATCACATTTTTTGAAAGAAAACAGAGGTTTTGTTTGCAAAGTACCTACCTGTAGATTTTGGCCTCTAGCTCAGCCGGCACCTAGGGAAACCTACCAAACCTGTGCATTTCTGAAAACTAGAGACCTAGGGGAATCCAAGATGGGGTGACTTGTGGGGCTCTGACCTGGTTCTGTTAACCAGAATCCTTTGCAAACCTCAAAATTTGGCTATAAAAACACATTTTCCTCACATTTTGGTGACAGAAAGTTCTGGAATCTGAGAGGAGCCACAAATTTCCTTCCACCCAGCGTTTCCCCAAGTCTCCCGATAAAAATGATACCTCACTTATGTGGATAGGCCGAGCGCCCGTGACAGGAAATGCCCCAAAACACAACGTGGACACATCACATTTTTTTTAAGAAAACAGAGGTGTTTTTTGCAAAGTGCCTACCTGTAGATTTTGGCCTCTAGCTCAGCCGGCACCTAGGGAAACCTCCCAAACCTGTTCATTTCTGAAAACTAGAGACCTAGGGGAATCCAAGATGGGGTGACTTGTGGGGCTCTGACCAGGTTCTGTTACCCAGAATCCTTTGCAAACCTCAAAATTTGGCTAAAAAAACACGTTTCCCTCACATTTCGGTGACAGAAAGTTCTGGAATCTGAGAGGAGCCACAAATTTCCAGCCACCCAGCGTTCCCCCAAGTGTCCTGATAAAAATGATACCTCACTTGTGTGGGTAGGCCTAGTGCCCGCTACAGGAAATGCCCCAAAACACAACACGGACACATCATATTTTTTGAAAGAAAACAGAGGTGTTTTTGCAAAGTGCCTAACTGTAGATTTTGGCATCTAGCTCAGCCGCCACCTAGGGAAACCTACCAAACCTGTGCATTTTTAACAACTAGAGACCTAGTGGAATCCAAGATGGGGTGACTTGTGGGGTTCTGACCAGGTTCTGTTACCCAGAATCCTTTGCAAACCTCAAAATTTGGCTAAAAAAAAACCTTTTCCTCACATTTTGGTGACAGAAAGTTCTGGAATCAGAGAGGAGCCTCAAATTTCCTTCCACCCAGCGTTCCCGCAAGTCTCCCGATAAAAATAATACCTCACTTGTGTGGGTAGGCCTAGCGCCCGCGACAGGAAATGCCCCAAAACGCAATGTGGACAAATCACATTTTTTGAAAGAAAACAGAGGTGTTTTTTGCAAAGTGCCTACCTGTAGATTTTGGCCTCTAGCTCAGCCGGCACCTAGGGAAACCTCCCAAACCTGTGCATTTCTGAAAACTAGAGACCTAGGGGAATCGAAGATGGGATGACTTGTGGGGCTCTGACCAGGTTCTGTTACCCAGAATCCTTTGCAAACCTCAAAATTTGGCTATAAAAACACATTTTCCTCACATTTTGGTGACAGAAAGTTCTGGAATCTGAGAGGAGCCACAAATTTCCTTCCACCCAGCGTTTCCCCAAGTCTCCCGATAAAAATGATACCTCACTTATGTGGATAGGCCGAGCGCCCGTGACAGGAAATGCCCCAAAACACAACGTGGACACATCACATTTTTTTTAAGAAAACAGAGGTGTTTTTTGCAAAGTGCCTACCTGTAGATTTTGGCCTCTAGCTCAGCCGGCACCTAGGGAAACCTCCCAAACCTGTTCATTTCTGAAAACTAGAGACCTAGGGGAATCCAAGATGGGGTGACTTGTGGGGCTCTGACCAGGTTCTGTTACCCAGAATCCTTTGCAAACCTCAAAATTTGGCTAAAAAAACACGTTTCCCTCACATTTCGGTGACAGAAAGTTCTGGAATCTGAGAGGAGCCACAAATTTCCAGCCACCCAGCGTTCCCCCAAGTGTCCTGATAAAAATGATACCTCACTTGTGTGGGTAGGCCTAGTGCCCGCTACAGGAAATGCCCCAAAACACAACACGGACACATCATATTTTTTGAAAGAAAACAGAGGTGTTTTTTGCAAAGTGCCTAACTGTAGATTTTGGCATCTAGCTCAGCCGCCACCTAGGGAAACCTACCAAACCTGTGCATTTTTAACAACTAGAGACCTAGTGGAATCCAAGATGGGGTGACTTGTGGGGTTCTGACCAGGTTCTGTTACCCAAAATCCTTTGCAAACCTCAAAATTTGGCTAAAAAAAAACCTTTTCCTCACATTTTGGTGACAGAAAGTTCTGGAATCAGAGAGGAGCCTCAAATTTCCTTCCACCCAGCGTTCCCGCAAGTCTCCCGATAAAAATAATACCTCACTTGTGTGGGTAGGCCTAGCGCCCACGACAGGAAATGCCCCAAAACGCAATGTGGACAAATCACATTTTTTGAAAGAAAACAGAGGTGTTGTTTGCAAAGTACCTACCTGTAGATTTTGGCCTCTAGCTCAGCCGGCACCTAGGGAAACCTACCAAACCTGTGCATTTCTGAAAACTAGAGACCTAGGGGAATCCAAGATGGGGTGACTTGTGGGGCTCTGACCAGGTTCTGTTAACCAGAATCCTTTGCAAACCTCAAAATTTGGCTATAAAAACACATTTTCCTCACATTTTGGTGACAGAAAGTTCTGGAATCTGAGAGGAGCCACAAATTTCCTTCCACCCAGCGTTTCCCCAAGTCTCCCGATAAAAATGATACCTCACTTGTGTGGATAGGCCGAGCGCCCGTGACAGGAAATGCCCCAAAACACAACGTGGACACATCACATTTTTTTAAAGAAAACAGAGGTGTTGTTTGCAAAGTACCTACCTGTAGATTTTGGCCTCTAGCTCAGCCGGCACCTAGGGAAACCTACCAAACCTGTGCATTTCTGAAAACTAGAGACCTAGGGGAATCCAAGATGGGGTGACTTATGGGGCTCTGACCAGGTTCTGTTAACCAGAATCCTTTGCAAACCTCAAAATTTGGCTATAAAAACACATTTTCCTCCCATTTTGGTGACAGAAAGTTCTGGAATCTGAGAGGAGCCACAAATTTCCTTCCACCCAGCGTTTCCCCAAGTCTCCCGATAAAAATGATACCTCACTTGTGTGGATAGGCCGAGCGCCCGTGACAGGAAATGCCCCAAAACACAACGTGGACACATCACATTTTTTGAAAGAAAACAGATTTGTTTTTTGCAAAGTGCCTACCTGTAGATTTTGGCCTCTAGCTCAGCCGGCACCTAGGGAAACCTCCCAAACCTGTGCATTTCTGAAAACTAGAGACCTAGGGAAATCGAAGATGGGGTGACTTGTGGGGCTCTGACCAGGTTCTGTTACCCAGAATCCTTTGCAAACCTCAAAATTTGGCTAAAAAAAACACATTTTCCTCACATTTTGGTGACAGAAAGTTCTGGAATCTGAGAGGAGCCACAAATTTTCTTCCACCCAGCGTTCCCCCAAGTGTCCTGATAAAAATGATACCTCACTTGTGTGGGTAGGCCTAGTGCCCGCTAAAGGAAATGCCCCAAAACACAACGCGGACACATCACATTTTTTGAAAGAAAACAGAGGTGTTTTTTGCAAAGTGCCTACCTGTAGATTTTGGCCTGTAGCTCAGCCGCCACCTAGGGAAACCTACCAAACCTGTGCATTTTTTACCACTAGAGACCTAGGGGAATCCAAGATGGGGTGACTTGTGGGGCACTGACCAGGTTCTGTTACCCAGAATCCTTTGCAAACCTCAAAATTTGGCTAAAAAAACACATTTTCCTCACATTTTGGTGACAGAAAGTTCTGGAATCAGAGAGGAGCCTCAAATTTCCTTCCACCCAGCGTTCCCGCAAGTCTCCCGATAAAAATAATACCTCACTTGTGTGGATAGGCCGAGCGCCCGTGACAGGAAATGCCCCAAAACACAACGTGGACACATCACATTTTTTTAAAGAAAACAGAGGTGTTTTTTGCAAAGTGCCTACCTGTAGATTTTGGCATCTAGCTCAGCCGCCACCTAGGGAAACCTACCAAACCTGTGCATTTTTAACAACTAGAGACCTAGTGGAATCCAAGATGGGGTGACTTGTGGGGTTCCGACCAGGTTCTGTTACCCAGAATCCTTTGCAAACCTCAAAATTTGGCTAAAAAAACACATTTTCCTCACATTTTGGTGACAGAAAGTTCTGGAATCAGAGAGGAGCCTCAAATTTCCTTCCCCCCAGCGTTCCCGCAAGTCTCCCGATAAAAATAATACCTCACTTGTGTGGGTAGGCCTAGCGCCTGCGACAGGAAATGCCCCAAAACGCAATGTGGACAAATCACATTTTTTGAAAGTAAACAGAGGTGATGTTTGCAAAGTACCTACCTGTAGATTTTGGCCTCTAGCTCAGCCGGCACCTAGGGAAACCTACCAAACCTGTGCATTTCTGAAAACTAGAGACCTAGGGGAATCCAAGATGGGGTGACTTGTGGGGCTCTGACCAGGTTCTGTTAACGAGAATCCTTTGCAAACCTCAAAATTTGGCTATAAAAACACATTTTCCTCACATTTTGGTGACAGAAAGTTCTGGAATCTGAGAGGAGCCACAAATTTCCTTCCACCCAGCGTTTCCCCAAGTCTCCCGATAAAAATGATACCTCACTTGTGTGGATAGGCCGAGTGCCCGTGACAGGAAATGCCCCAAAACACAACGTGGACACATCACATTTTTTTAAAGAAAACAGAGGTGTTTTTTGCAAAGTGCCTACCTGTAGATTTTGGCCTCTAGCTCAGCCGGCACCTAGGGAAACCTCCCAAACCTGTGCATTTCTGAAAACTAGAGACCTAGGGGAATCGAAGATGGGGTGACTTGTGGGGCTCTGACCAGGTTCTGTTACCCAGAATCCTTTGCAAACCTCAAAATTTGGCTTAAAAAACACATTTTCCTCACATTTTGGTGACAGAAAGTTCTGGAATCTGAGAGGAGCCACACATTTTCTTCCACCCAGCGTTCCCCCAAGTGTCCTGATAAAAATGATACCTCACTTGTGTGGGTAGGCCTAGTGCCCGCTACAGGAAATGCCCCAAAACACAACGCGGACACATCACATTTTTGAAAGAAAACAGAGGTGTTTTTTGCAAAGTGTCTACCTGTAGATTTTGGCCTCTAGATCAGCCGCCACCTAGGGAAACCTACCAAACCTGTGCATTTTTGACAACTAGAGACCTAGGGGAATCCAAGATGGGGTGACTTGTGGGGTTCTGACCAGGTTCTGTTACCCAGAATCCTTGGCAAACCTCAAAATTTGACTAAAAAAACACATTTTCCTCACATTTTGGTGACAGAAAGTTCTGGAATCAGAGAGGAGCCACAAATTTCCTGCCTCCCAGCGTTCCCCCAAGTCTCCTGATAAAAATGATACCTCACTTGTGTGAGTAGGTCTAGCGCCCGCGACAGGAAATGCCCCAAAATGCAACGTGGACACATCACATTTTTTAAAAGAAAACAGAGATGTTTTTTGCAAAGTGCCTACCTGTAGATTTTGGCCTCTAGCTCAGCCGGCACCTAGGGAAACCTACCAAACCCGTGCATTTCTGAAAACTAGAGACCTAGGGGAATCCAGCATGGGGTGACTTGTGGGGCTCTGACCAGGTTCTGCTAACCAGAATCCTTTGCAAACCTCAAAATGTGGCTATAAAAACACATTTTCCTCACATTTTGGTGACAGAAAGTTCTGGAATCTAAGAGGAGCCACAAATTTTCTTCCACCCAGCATTTCCCCAAGTCTCCCGATAAAAATGATACCTCACTTGTGTGAATAGGCCGAGCGCCCGTGACAGGAAATGCCCCAAAACACAACGTGGACACATCACATTTTTTTAAAGAAAACAGAGGTGTTTTTTGCAAAGTGCCTACCTGTAGATTTTGGCCTCTAGCTCAGCCGGCACCTGGGGAAACCTCCCAAACCTGTGCATTTCTGAAAACTAGAGACCTAGGGGAATCGAAAATGGGGTGACTTGTGGGGCTCTGACCAGGTTCTGTTACCCAGAATCCTTTGCAAACCTCAAAATTTGGCTAAAAAAAACACATTTTCCTCACATTTTGGTGACAGAAAGTTCTGGAATCTGAGAGGAGCCACAAATTTTCTTCCACCCAGCGTTCCCCCAAGTGTCCTGATAAAAATGATACCTCACTTGTGTGGGTAGGCCTAGTGCCCGCTAAAGGAAATGCCCCAAAACACAACGCGGACACATCACATTTTTTGAAAGAAAACAGAGGTGTTTTTTGCAAAGTGCCTACCTGTAGATTTTGGCCTGTAGCTCAGCCGCCACCTAGGGAAACCTACCAAACCTGTGCATTTTTTACCACTAGAGACCTAGGGGAATCCAAGATGGGGTGACTTGTGGGGCACTGACCAGGTTCTGTTACCCAGAATCCTTTGCAAACCTCAAAATTTGGCTAAAAAAACACATTTTCCTCACATTTTGGTGACAGAAAGTTCTGGAATCAGAGAGGAGCCTCAAATTTCCTTCCACCCAGCGTTCCCGCAAGTCTCCCGATAAAAATAATACCTCACTTGTGTGGATAGGCCGAGCGCCCGTGACAGGAAATGCCCCAAAACACAACGTGGACACATCACATTTTTTTAAAGAAAACAGAGGTGTTTTTTGCAAAGTGCCTACCTGTAGATTTTGGCATCTAGCTCAGCCGCCACCTAGGGAAACCTACCAAACCTGTGCATTTTTAACAACTAGAGACCTAGTGGAATCCAAGATGGGGTGACTTGTGGGGTTCCGACCAGGTTCTGTTACCCAGAATCCTTTGCAAACCTCAAAATTTGGCTAAAAAAACACATTTTCCTCACATTTTGGTGACAGAAAGTTCTGGAATCAGAGAGGAGCCTCAAATTTCCTTCCCCCCAGCGTTCCCGCAAGTCTCCCGATAAAAATAATACCTCACTTGTGTGGGTAGGCCTAGCGCCTGCGACAGGAAATGCCCCAAAACGCAATGTGGACAAATCACATTTTTTGAAAGTAAACAGAGGTGTTGTTTGCAAAGTACCTACCTGTAGATTTTGGCCTCTAGCTCAGCCGGCACCTAGGGAAACCTACCAAACCTGTGCATTTCTGAAAACTAGAGACCTAGGGGAATCCAAGATGGGGTGACTTGTGGGGCTCTGACCAGGTTCTGTTAACGAGAATCCTTTGCAAACCTCAAAATTTGGCTATAAAAACACATTTTCCTCACATTTTGGTGACAGAAAGTTCTGGAATCTGAGAGGAGCCACAAATTTCCTTCCACCCAGCGTTTCCCCAAGTCTCCCGATAAAAATGATACCTCACTTGTGTGGATAGGCCGAGTGCCCGTGACAGGAAATGCCCCAAAACACAACGTGGACACATCACATTTTTTTAAAGAAAACAGAGGTGTTTTTTGCAAAGTGCCTACCTGTAGATTTTGGCCTCTAGCTCAGCCGGCACCTAGGGAAACCTCCCAAACCTGTGCATTTCTGAAAACTAGAGACCTAGGGGAATCGAAGATGGGGTGACTTGTGGGGCTCTGACCAGGTTCTGTTACCCAGAATCCTTTGCAAACCTCAAAATTTGGCTTAAAAAACACATTTTCCTCACATTTTGGTGACAGAAAGTTCTGGAATCTGAGAGGAGCCACACATTTTCTTCCACCCAGCGTTCCCCCAAGTGTCCTGATAAAAATGATACCTCACTTGTGTGGGTAGGACTAGTGCCCGCTACAGGAAATGCCCCAAAACACAACGCGGACACATCACATTTTTTTGAAAGAAAACAGAGGTGTTTTTTGCAAAGTGTCTACCTGTAGATTTTGGCCTCTAGATCAGCCGCCACCTAGGGAAACCTACCAAACCTGTGCATTTTTGACAACTAGAGACCTAGGGGAATCCAAGATGGGGTGACTTGTGGGGTTCTGACCAGGTTCTGTTACCCAGAATCCTTGGCAAACCTCAAAATTTGACTAAAAAAAACACATTTTCCTCACATTTTGGTGACAGAAAGTTCTGGAATCAGAGAGGAGCCACAAATTTCCTGCCTCCCAGCGTTCCCCCAAGTCTCCTGATAAAAATGATACCTCACTTGTGTGAGTAGGTCTAGCGCCCGCGACAGGAAGTGCCCCAAAATGCAACGTGGACACATCACATTTTTTTAAAGAAAACAGAGATGTTTTTTGCAAAGTGCCTACCTGTAGATTTTGGCCTCTAGCTCAGCCGGCTCATAGGGAAACCTACCAAACCCGTGCATTTCTGAAAACTAGAGACCTAGGGGAATCCAGCATGGGGTGACTTGTGGGGCTCTGACCAGGTTCTGCTAACCAGAATCCTTTGCAAACCTCAAAATGTGGCTATAAAAACACATTTTCCTCACATTTTGGTGACAGAAAGTTCTGGAATCTAAGAGGAGCCACAAATTTTCTTCCACCCAGCATTTCCCCAAGTCTCCCGATAAAAATGATACCTCACTTGTGTGAATAGGCCGAGCGCCCGTGACAGGAAATGCCCCAAAACACAACGTGGACACATCACATTTTTTTAAAGAAAACAGAGGTGTTTTTTGCAAAGTTCCTACCTGTAGATTTTGGCCTCTAGCTCAGCCGGCACATAGGGAAACCTCCCAAACCTGTGCATTTCTGAAAACTAGAGACCTAGGGGAATCGAAAATGGGGTGACTTGTGGGGCTCTGACCAGGTTCTGTTACCCAGAATCCTTTGCAAACCTCAAAATTTGGTTAAAAAAACACATTTTCCTCACATTTTGGTGACAGAAAGTTCTGGAATCTGAGAGGAGCCACACATGTTCTTCCACCCAGCGTTCCCCCAAGTGTCCTGATAAAAATGATACCTCACTTGTATGGGTAGGCCTAGTGCCCGCTACAGGAAATGCCCCAAAACACAACGCGGACACATCACATTTTTTTAAAGAAAACAGAGGTGTTTTTTGCAAAGTGCCTACCTGTAGATTTTGGCATCTAGCTCAGCCGCCACCTAGGGAAACCTACCAAACCTGTGCATTTTTAACAACTAGAGACCTAGTGGAATCCAAGATGGGGTGACTTGTGGGGTTCCGACCAGGTTCTGTTACCCAGAATCCTTTGCAAACCTCAAAATTTGGCTAAAAAAACACATTTTCCTCACATTTTGGTGACAGAAAGTTCTGGAATCAGAGAGGAGCCTCAAATTTCCTTCCCCCCAGCGTTCCCGCAAGTCTCCCGATAAAAATAATACCTCACTTGTGTGGGTAGGCCTAGCGCCTGCGACAGGAAATGCCCCAAAAAGCAATGTGGACAAATCACATTTTTTGAAAGAAAACAGAGGTGTTGTTTGCAAAGTACCTACCTGTAGATTTTGGCCTCTAGCTCAGCCGGCACCTAGGGAAACCTACCAAACCTGTGCATTTCTGAAAACTAGAGACCTAGGGGAATCCAAGATGGGGTGACTTGTGGGACTCTGACCAGGTTCTGTTAACGAGAATCCTTTGCAAACCTCAAAATTTGGCTATAAAAACACATTTTCCTCACATTTTGGTGACAGAAAGTTCTGGAATCTGAGAGGAGCCACAAATTTCCTTCCACCCAGCGTTTCCCCAAGTCTCCCGATAAAAATGATACCTCACTTGTGTGGATTGGCCGAGCGCCCGTGACAGGAAATGCCCCAAAACACAACGTGGACACATCACATTTTTTTAAAGAAAACAGAGGTGTTTTTTGCAAAGTGCCTACCTGTAGATTTTGGCCTCTAGCTCAGCCGGCACCTACGGAAACCTCCCAAACCTGTGCATTTCTGAAAACTAGAGACCTAGGGGAATCGAAGATGGGGTGACTTGTGGGGCTCTGACCAGGTTCTGTTACCCAGAATCCTTTGCAAACCTCAAAATTTGGCTTAAAAAACACATTTTCCTCACATTTTGGTGACAGAAAGTTCTGGAATCTGAGAGGAGCCACACATTTTCTTCCACCCAGCGTTCCCCCAAGTGTCCTGATAAAAATGATACCTCACTTGTGTGGGTAGGCCTAGTGCCCGCTACAGGAAATGCCCCAAAACAACGCGGACACATCACATTTTTTGAAAGAAAACAGAGGTGTTTTTTGCAAAGTGCCTACCTGTAGATTTTGGCCTCTAGCTCAGCCGCCACCTAGGGAAACTTACCAAACCTGTGCATTTCTGACAACTAGAGACCTAGTGGAATCCAAGATGGGGTGACTTGTGGGGTTCTGACCAGGTTCTGTTACCCAGAATCCTTTGCAAACCTCAAAATTTGGCTAAAAAAACACATTTTCCTCACATTTTGGTGACAGAAAGTTCTGGAATCAGAGAGGAGCCTCAAATTTCCTTCCACCCAGCGTTTCCCCAAGTCTCCCGATAAAAATGATACCTCACTTGTGTGGATAGGCCGAGCGCCCGTGACAGGAAATGCCCCAAAACACAACGTGGATACATCACATTTTTTGAAAGAAAACAGAGGTGTTTTTTGCAAAGTGCCTACCTGTAGATTTTGGCCTCTAGCTCAGCCGGCACCTAGGGAAACCTCCCAAACCTGTGCATTTCTGAAAACTAGAGACCTAGGGGAATCGAAGATGGGGTGACTTGTGGGGCTCTGACCAGGTTCTGTTACCCAGAATCCTTTGCAAACCTCAAAATTTGGTTAAAAAAACACATTTTCCTCACATTTTGGTGACAGAAAGTTCTGGAATCTGAGAGGAGCCACACATTTTCTTCCACCCAGCGTTCCCCCAAGTGTCCTGATAAAAATGATACCTCACTTGTGTGGGTAGGCCTAGTGCCCGCTACAGGAAATGCCCCAAAACACAACGCGGACACATCACATTTTTTTAAAGAAAACAGAGGTGTTTTTTGCAAAGTGCCTACCTGTAGATTTTGGCCTCTAGCTCAGCCGCCACCTAGGGAAACCTACCAAACCTATGCATTTTTGACAACTAGAGACCTAGGGGAATCCAAGATGGGGTGACTTGTGGGGCTCTGACCAGGTTCTGTTACCCAGAATCCTTTGCAAACCTCAAAATTTGGCTAAAAAAACACGTTTCCCTCACATTTCGGTGACAGAAAGTTCTGGAATCTGAGAGGAGCCACAAATTTCCAGCCACCCAGCGTTCCCCCAAGTGTCCTGATAAAAATGATACCTCACTTGTGTGGGTAGGCCTAGTGCCCGCTACAGGAAATGCCCCAAAACACAACACGGACACATCACATTTTTTGAAAGAAAACAGAGGTGTTTTTTGCAAAGTGCCTAACTGTAGATTTTGGCATCTAGCTCAGCCGCCACCTAGGGAAACCTACCAAACCTGTGCATTTTTTAACAACTAGAGACCTAGTGGAATCCAAGATGGGGTGACTTGTGGGGTTCTGACCAGGTTCTGTTACCCAGAATCCTTTGCAAACCTCAAAATTTGGCTAAAAAAACACATTTTCCTCACATTTTGGTGACAGAAAGTTCTGGAATCAGAGAGGAGCCTCAAATTTCCTTCCACCCAGCGTTCCCGCAAGTCTCCCGATAAAAATAATACCTCACTTGTGTGGGTAGGCCTAGCGCCCGCGACAGGAAATGCCCCAAAACGCAATGTGGACAAATCACATTTTTTGAAAGAAAACAGAGGTGTTGTTTGCAAAGTACCTACCTGTAGATTTTGGCCTCTAGCTCAGCCGGCACCTAGGGAAACCTACCAAACCTGTGCATTTCTGAAAACTAGAGACCTAGGGGAATCCAAGATGGGGTGACTTGTGGGGCTCTGACCTGGTTCTGTTAACCAGAATCCTTTGCAAACCTCAAAATTTGGCTATAAAAACACATTTTCCTCACATTTTGGTGACAGAAAGTTCTGGAATCTGAGAGGAGCCACAAATTTCCTTCCACCCAGCGTTTCCCGAAGTCTCCCGATAAAAATGATACCTCACTTATGTGGATAGGCCGAGCGCCCGTGACAGGAAATGCCCCAAAACACAACGTGGACACATCACATTTTTTTTAAGAAAACAGAGGTGTTTTTTGCAAAGTGCCTACCTGTAGATTTTGGCCTCTAGCTCAGCCGGCACCTAGGGAAACCTCCCAAACCTGTTCATTTCTGAAAACTAGAGACCTAGGGGAATCCAAGATGGGGTGACTTGTGGGGCTCTGACCAGGTTCTGTTACCCAGAATCCTTTGCAAACCTCAAAATTTGGCTAAAAAAACACGTTTCCCTCACATTTCGGTGACAGAAAGTTCTGGAATCTGAGAGGAGCCACAAATTTCCAGCCACCCAGCGTTCCCCCAAGTGTCCTGATAAAAATGATACCTCACTTGTGTGGGTAGGCCTAGTGCCCGCTACAGGAAATGCCCCAAAACACAACACGGACACATCATATTTTTTGAAAGAAAACAGAGGTGTTTTTTGCAAAGTGCCTAACTGTAGATTTTGGCATCTAGCTCAGCCGCCACCTAGGGAAACCTACCAAACCTGTGCATTTTTAACAACTAGAGACCTAGTGGAATCCAAGATGGGGTGACTTGTGGGGTTCTGACCAGGTTCTGTTACCCAGAATCCTTTGCAAACCTCAAAATTTGGCTAAAAAAACACATTTTCCTCACATTTTGGTGACAGAAAGTTCTGGAATCAGAGAGGAGCCTCAAATTTCCTTCCACCCAGCGTTCCCGCAAGTCTCCCGATAAAAATAATACCTCACTTGTGTGGGTAGGCCTAGCGCCCGCGACAGGAAATGCCCCAAAACGCAATGTGGACAAATCACATTTTTTGAAAGAAAACAGAGGTGTTGTTTGCAAAGTACCTACCTGTAGATTTTGGCCTCTAGCTCAGCCGGCACCTAGGGAAACCTACCAAACCTGTGCATTTCTGAAAACTAGAGACCTAGGGGAATCCAAGATGGGGTGACTTGTGGGGCTCTGACCTGGTTCTGTTAACCAGAATCCTTTGCAAACCTCAAAATTTGGCTATAAAAACACATTTTCCTCACATTTTGGTGACAGAAAGTTCTGGAATCTGAGAGGAGCCACAAATTTCCTTCCACCCAGCGTTTCCCCAAGTCTCCCGATAAAAATGATACCTCACTTATGTGGATAGGCCGAGCGCCCGTGACAGGAAATGCCCCAAAACACAACGTGGACACATCACAATTTTTTTAAGAAAACAGAGGTGTTTTTTGCAAAGTGCCTACCTGTAGATTTTGGCCTCTAGCTCAGCCGGCACCTAGGGAAACCTCCCAAACCTGTTCATTTCTGAAAACTAGAGACCTAGGGGAATCCAAGATGGGGTGACTTGTGGGGCTCTGACCAGGTTCTGTTACCCAGAATCCTTTGCAAACCTCAAAATTTGGCTAAAAAAACACGTTTCCCTCACATTTCGGTGACAGAAAGTTCTGGAATCTGAGAGGAGCCACAAATTTCCAGCCACCCAGCGTTCCCCCAAGTGTCCTGATAAAAATGATACCTCACTTGTGTGGGTAGGCCTAGTGCCCGCTACAGGAAATGCCCCAAAACACAACACGGACACATCATATTTTTTGAAAGAAAACAGAGGTGTTTTTTGCAAAGTGCCTAACTGTAGATTTTGGCATCTAGCTCAGCCGCCACCTAGGGAAACCTACCAAACCTGTGCATTTTTAACAACTAGAGACCTAGTGGAATCCAAGATGGGGTGACTTGTGGGGTTCTGACCAGGTTCTGTTACCCAGAATCCTTTGCAAACCTCAAAATTTGGCTAAAAAAAAACCTTTTCCTCACATTTTGGTGACAGAAAGTTCTGGAATCAGAGAGGAGCCTCAAATTTCCTTCCACCCAGCGTTCCCGCAAGTCTCCCGATAAAAATAATACCTCACTTGTGTGGGTAGGCCTAGCGCCCGCGACAGGAAATGCCCCAAAACGCAATGTGGACAAATCACATTTTTTGAAAGAAAACAGAGGTGTTTTTTGCAAAGTGCCTACCTGTAGATTTTGGCCTCTAGCTCAGCCGGCACCTAGGGAAACCTCCCAAACCTGTGCATTTCTGAAAACTAGAGACCTAGGGGAATCGAAGAAGGGATGACTTGTGGGGCTCTGACCAGGTTCTGTTACCCAGAATCCTTTGCAAACCTCAAAATTTGGCTATAAAAACTCATTTTCCTCACATTTTGGTGACAGAAAGTTCTGGAATCTGAGAGGAGCCACAAATTTCCTTCCACCCAGCGTTTCCCCAAGTCTCCCGATAAAAATGATACCTCACTTATGTGGATAGGCCGAGCGCCCGTGACAGGAAATGCCCCAAAACACAACGTGGACACATCACATTTTTTTTAAGAAAACAGAGGTGTTTTTTGCAAAGTGCCTACCTGTAGATTTTGGCCTCTAGCTCAGCCGGCACCTAGGGAAACCTCCCAAACCTGTTCATTTCTGAAAACTAGAGACCTAGGGGAATCCAAGATGGGGTGACTTGTGGGGCTCTGACCAGGTTCTGTTACCCAGAATCCTTTGCAAACCTCAAAATTTGGCTAAAAAAACACGTTTCCCTCACATTTCGGTGACAGAAAGTTCTGGAATCTGAGAGGAGCCACAAATTTCCAGCCACCCAGCGTTCCCCCAAGTGTCCTGATAAAAATGATACCTCACTTGTGTGGGTAGGCCTAGTGCCCGCTACAGGAAATGCCCCAAAACACAACACGGACACATCATATTTTTTGAAAGAAAACAGAGGTGTTTTTTGCAAAGTGCCTAACTGTAGATTTTGGCATCTAGCTCAGCCGCCACCTAGGGAAACCTACCAAACCTGTGCATTTTTAACAACTAGAGACCTAGTGGAATCCAAGATGGGGTGACTTGTGGGGTTCTGACCAGGTTCTGTTACCCAGAATCCTTTGCAAACCTCAAAATTTGGCTAAAAAAAAACCTTTTCCTCACATTTTGGTGACAGAAAGTTCTGGAATCAGAGAGGAGCCTCAAATTTCCTTCCACCCAGCGTTCCCGCAAGTCTCCCGATAAAAATAATACCTCACTTGTGTGGGTAGGCCTAGCGCCCGCGACAGGAAATGCCCCAAAACGCAATGTGGACAAATCACATTTTTTGAAAGAAAACAGAGGTGTTGTTTGCAAAGTACCTACCTGTAGATTTTGGCCTCTAGCTCAGCCGGCACCTAGGGAAACCTACCAAACCTGTGCATTTCTGAAAACTAGAGACCTAGGGGAATCCAAGATGGGGTGACTTGTGGGGCTCTGACCAGGTTCTGTTAACCAGAATCCTTTGCAAACCTCAAAATTTGTCTATAAAAACACATTTTCCTCACATTTTGGTGACAGAAAGTTCTGGAATCTGAGAGGAGCCACAAATTTCCTTCCACCCAGCGTTTCCCCAAGTCTCCCGATAAAAATGATACCTCACTTGTGTGGATAGGCCGAGCGCCCGTGACAGGAAATGCCCCAAAACACAACGTGGACACATCACATTTTTTGAAAGAAAACAGATTTGTTTTTTGCAAAGTGCCTACCTGTAGATTTTGACCTCTAGCTCAGCCGGCACCTAGGGAAACCTCCCAAACCTGTGCATTTCTGAAAACTAGAGACCTAGGGGAATCGAAGATGGGATGACTTGTGGGGCTCTGACCAGGTTCTGTTACCCAGAATCCTTTGCAAACCTCAAAATTTGGCTAAAAAAACACATTTTCCTCACATTTTGGTGACAGAAAGTTCTGGAATCTGAGAGGAGCCACAAATTTTCTTCCACCCAGCGTTCCCCCAAGTGTCCTGATAAAAATGATACCTCACTTGTGTGGATAGGCCGAGCGCCCGTGACAGGAAATGCCCCAAAACACAACGTGGACACATCACATTTTTTGAAAGAAAACAGATTTGTTTTTTGCAAAGTGCCTACCTGTAGATTTTGGCCTCTAGCTCAGCCGCCACCTAGGGAAACCTACCAAACCTGTGCATTTCTGAAAACTAGAGACCTAGGGGAATCCAAGATGGGGTGACTTGTGGGGCTCTGACCAGGTTCTGTTACCCAGAATCCTTTGCAAACCTCAAAATTTGGCAAAAAAAACACATTTTCCTCACATTTTGGTGACAGAAAGTTCTGGAATCAGAGAGGAGCCTCAAATTTCCTTCCACCCAGCGTTCCCGCAAGTCTCCCGATAAAAATAATACCACACTTGTGTGGATAGGCCGAGCGCCCGTGACAGGAAATGCCCCAAAACACAACGTGGACACATCACATTTTTTGAAAGAAAACAGATTTGTTTTTTGCAAAGTGCCTGTAGATTTTGGCCTCTAGCTCAGCCGGCACCTAGGGAAACCTACCAAACCTGTGCATTTTTGACAACTAGTGACCTGGGGGAATCCAAGATGGGGTGACTTGTGGGGCTCTGACCAGGTTCTGTTATCCAGAATCCTTTGCAAACCTCAAACTTTGGCTAATAAAACACATTTTCCTTAAATTTTGGTGACAGAAAGTTCTGGAATCAGAGAGGAGCCACAAATTTTCTTCCACCCAGCGTTCCCCCAAGTCTCCCAATAAAAATGATACCTCACTTGTGTGGGTAGGCCTAGCGCCCGCGACAGGAAATGCCCCAAAACGCAATGTGGACAAATCACATTTTTTGAAAGAAAACAGAGGTGTTGTTTGCAAAGTACCTACCTGTAGATTTTGGCCTCTAGCTCAGCCGGCACCTAGGGAAACCTACCAAACCTGTGCATTTCTGAAAACTAGAGACCTAGGGGAATCCAAGATGGGGTGACTTGTGGGGCTCTGACCAGGTTCTGTTAACCAAAATCCTTTGCAAACCTCAAAATTTGGCTATAAAAACACATTTTCCTCACATTTTGGTGACAGAAAGTTCTGGAATCTGAGAGGAGCCACAAATTTCCTTCCACCCAGCGTTTCCCCAAGTCTCCCGATAAAAATGATACCTCACTTGTGTGGATAGGCCGAGCGCCCGTGACAGGAAATGCCCCAAAACACAACGTGGACACATCACATTTTTTGAAAGAAAACAGATTTGTTTTTTGCAAAGTGCCTACCTGTAGATTTTGGCCTCTAGCTCAGCCGGCACCTAGGGAAACCTCCCAAACCTGTGCATTTCTGAAAACTAGAGACCTAGGGGAATCGAAGATGGGATGACTTGTGGGGCTCTGACCAGGTTCTGTTACCCAGAATCCTTTGCAAACCTCAAAATTTGGCTACAAAAACACATTTTCCTCACATTTTGGTGACAGAAAGTTCTGGAATCTGAGAGGAGCCACAAATTTTCTTCCACCCAGCGTTCCCCCAAGTGTCCTGATAAAAATGATACCTCACTTGTGTGGATAGGCCGAGCGCCCGTGACAGGAAATGCCCCAAAACACAACGTGGACACATCACATTTTTTGAAAGAAAACAGATTTGTTTTTTGCAAAGTGCCTACCTGTAGATTTTGGCCTCTAGCTCAGCCGCCACCTAGGGAAACCTACCAAACCTGTGCATTTCTGAAAACTAGAGACCTAGGGGAATCCAAGATGGGGTGACTTGTGGGGCTCTGACCAGGTTCTATTACCCAGAATCCTTTGCAAACCTCAAAATTTGGCAAAAAAAACACATTTTCCTCACATTTTGGTGACAGAAAGTTCTGGAATCAGAGAGGAGCCTCAAATTTCCTTCCACCCAGCGTTCCCGCAAGTCTCCCGATAAAAATAATACCTCACTTGTGTGGATAGGCCGAGCGCCCGTGACAGGAAATGCCCCAAAACACAACGTGGACACATCACATTTTTTGAAAGAAAACAGATTTGTTTTTTGCAAAGTGCCTGTAGATTTTGGCCTCTAGCTCAGCCGGCACCTAGGGAAACCTACCAAACCTGTGCATTTTTGACAACTAGTGACCTGGGGGAATCCAAGATGGGGTGACTTGTGGGGCTCTGACCAGGTTCTGTTATCCAGAATCCTTTGCAAACCTCAAACTTTGGCTAATAAAACACATTTTCCTTAAATTTTGGTGACAGAAAGTTCTGGAATCAGAGAGGAGCCACAAATTTTCTTCCACCCAGCGTTCCCCCAAGTCTCCCAATAAAAATGATACCTCACTTGTGTGGGTAGGCCTAGCGCCCGCGACAGGAAACGCCCCAAAGCGCAACGTGGACACATCAAAATTTTTGAAAGAAAACAGAGGTGTTTTTTGCAAAGTGCCTACCTGTAGATTTTGGCCTCCACCTCAGCCGGCACATAGGGAAACCTACAAAACCTGTGCATTTCTGAAAACTAGAGACCTAGGGGAATCCAAGATTGGGTGACTTCTGTGGTTCTGACCAGGTTCTGTTACCCAGAATCCTTTGCAAACCTCAAAATTTGACTAAAAAAACACATTTTCCTCACATTTTGGTGACAGAAAGTTCTGGAATCAGAGAGGAGCCACAAATGTCCTGCCTCCCAGCGTTCCCCCAAGTGTCCTGATAAAAATGATACCTCACTTGTGTGGGTAGGCCTAGCGCCCGCGACAGGAAATGCCCCAAAATGCAACGTGGACACATCACATTTTTTTTAAAGAAAACAGAGTTGTTTTTTACAAAGTGCCTACCTGTAGATTTTGGCCTCTAGCTCAGCCGGCACATAGGGAAACCTACCAAACCTGTGCATTTCTGGAAAGTAGAGACCTAGGGGAATCCAAGATGGGGTGACTTGTGGGGCTCTGACCATGTTCTGCTAACCAGAATCCTTTGCAAACCTCAAAATTTGGCTATAAAAACACATTTTCCTCACATTTTGGTGACAGAAAGTTCTGGAATCTGAGAGGAGCCACAAATTTCCTTCCACCCAGCGTTTCCCCAAGTCTCCCGATAAAAATGATACCTCACTTGTGTGGATAGGCCGAGCGCCCGTGACAGGAAATGCCCCAAAACACAACGTGGACACATCACATTTTTTGAAAGAAAACAGAGGTGTTTTTTGCAAAGTGCCTACCTGTAGATTTTGGCCTCTAGCTCAGCCGGCACCTAGGGAAACCTCCCAAACCTGTGCATTTCTGAAAACTAGAGACCTAGGGGAATCGAAGATGGGGTGACTTGTGGGGCTCTGACCAGGTTCTGTTACCCAGAATCCTTTGCAAACCTCAAAATTTGGTTAAAAAAACACATTTTCCTCACATTTTGGTGACAGAAAGTTCTGGAATCTGAGAGGAGCCACACATTTTCTTCCACCCAGCGTTCCCCCAAGTGTCCTGATAAAAATGATACCTCACTTGTGTGGGTAGGCCTAGTGCCCGCTACAGGAAATGCCCCAAAACACAATGCGGACACATCACATTTTTTTAAAGAAAACAGAGGTGTTTTTTGCAAAGTGCCTACCTGTAGATTTTGGCCTCTAGCTCAGCCGCCACCTAGGGAAACCTACCAAACCTATGCATTTTTGACAACTAGAGACCTAGGGGAATCCAAGATGGGGTGACTTGTGGGGCTCTGACCAGGTTCTGTTACCCAGAATCCTTTGCAAACCTCAAAATTTGGCTAAAAAAACACGTTTCCCTCACATTTCGGTGACAGAAAGTTCTGGAATCTGAGAGGAGCCACAAATTTCCAGCCACCCAGCGTTCCCCCAAGTGTCCTGATAAAAATGATACCTCACTTGTGTGGGTAGGCCTAGTGCCCGCTACAGGAAATGCCCCAAAACACAACACGGACACATCACATTTTTTGAAAGAAAACAGAGGTGTTTTTTGCAAAGTGCCTAACTGTAGATTTTGGCATCTAGCTCAGCCGCCACCTAGGGAAACCTACCAAACCTGTGCATTTTTAACAACTAGAGACCTAGTGGAATCCAAGATGGGGTGACTTGTGGGGTTCTGACCAGGTTCTGTTACCCAGAATCCTTTGCAAACCTCAAAATTTGGCTAAAAAAACACATTTTCCTCACATTTTGGTGACAGAAAGTTCTGGAATCAGAGAGGAGCCTCAAATTTCCTTCCACCCAGCGTTCCCGCAAGTCTCCCGATAAAAATAATACCTCACTTGTGTGGGTAGGCCTAGCGCCCGCGACAGGAAATGCCCCAAAACGCAATGTGGACAAATCACATTTTTTGAAAGAAAACAGAGGTGTTGTTTGCAAAGTACCTACCTGTAGATTTTGGCCTCTAGCTCAGCCGGCACCTAGGGAAACCTACCAAACCTGTGCATTTCTGAAAACTAGAGACCTAGGGGAATCCAAGATGGGGTGACTTGTGGGGCTCTGACCTGGTTCTGTTAACCAGAATCCTTTGCAAACCTCAAAATTTGGCTATAAAAACACATTTTCCTCACATTTTGGTGACAGAAAGTTCTGGAATCTGAGAGGAGCCACAAATTTCCTTCCACCCAGCGTTTCCCCAAGTCTCCCGATAAAAATGATACCTCACTTATGTGGATAGGCCGAGCGCCCGTGACAGGAAATGCCCCAAAACACAACGTGGACACATCACATTTTTTTTAAGAAAACAGAGGTGTTTTTTGCAAAGTGCCTACCTGTAGATTTTGGCCTCTAGCTCAGCTGGCACCTAGGGAAACCTCCCAAACCTGTTCATTTCTGAAAACTAGAGACCTAGGGGAATCCAAGATGGGGTGACTTGTGGGGCTCTGACCAGGTTCTGTTACCCAGAATCCTTTGCAAACCTCAAAATTTGGCTAAAAAAACACGTTTCCCTCACATTTCGGTGACAGAAAGTTCTGGAATCTGAGAAGAGCCACAAATTTCCAGCCACCCAGCGTTCCCCCAAGTGTCCTGATAAAAATGATACCTCACTTGTGTGGGTAGGCCTAGTGCCCGCTACAGGAAATGCCCCAAAACACAACACAGACACATCATATTTTTTGAAAGAAAACAGAGGTGTTTTTTGCAAAGTGCCTAACTGTAGATTTTGGCATCTAGCTCAGCCGCCACCTAGGGAAACCTACCAAACCTGTGCATTTCTGAAAACTAGAGACCTAGGGGAATCCAAGATGGGGTGACTTGTGGGGCTCTGACCTGGTTCTGTTAACCAGAATCCTTTGCAAACCTCAAAATTTGGCTATAAAAACACATTTTCCTCACATTTTGGTGACAGAAAGTTCTGGAATCTGAGAGGAGCCACAAATTTCCTTCCACCCAGCGTTTCCCCAAGTCTCCCGTTAAAAATGATACCTCACTTACGTGGATAGGCCGAGCGCCCGTGACAGGAAATGCCCCAAAACACAACGTGGACACATCACATTTTTTTTAAGAAAACAGAGGTGTTTTTTGCAAAGTGCCTACCTGTAGATTTTGGCCTCTAGCTCAGCTGGCACCTAGGGAAACCTCCCAAACCTGTTCATTTCTGAAAACTAGAGACCTAGGGGAATCCAAGATGGGGTGACTTGTGGGGCTCTGACCAGGTTCTGTTACCCAGAATCCTTTGCAAACCTCAAAATTTGGCTAAAAAAACACATTTTCCTCACATTTTGGTGACAGAAAGTTCTGGAATCTGAGAGGAGCCACAAATTTCCTTCCACCCAGCGTTTCCCCAAGTCTCCCGATAAAAATGATACCTCACTTATGTGGATAGGCCGAGCGCCCGTGACAGGAAATGCCCCAAAACACAACGTGGACACATCACATTTTTTTTAAGAAAACAGAGGTGTTTTTTGCAAAGTGCCTACCTGTAGATTTTGGCCTCTAGCTCAGCCGGCACCTAGGGAAACCTCCCAAACCTGTGCATTTCTGAAAACTAGAGACCTAGGGGAATCGAAGATGGGGTGACTTGTGGGGCTCTGACCAGGTTCTGTTACCCAGAATCCTTTGCAAACCTCAAAATTTGGCTAAAAAAACACATTTTCCTCACATTTTGGTGACAGAAAGTTCTGGAATCTGAGAGGAGCCACACATTTTCTTCCACCCAGCGTTCCCCCAAGTGTCCTGATAAAAATGATACCTCACTTGTGTGGGTAGGCCTAGTGCCCGCTACAGGAAATGCCCCAAAACACAAAGCGGACACATCACATTTTTTGAAAGAAAACAGAGGTGTTTTTTGCAAAGTGCCTACCTGTAGATTTTGGCCTCTAGCTCAGCCGCCACCTAGGGAAACCTACCAAACCTGTGCATTTTTGACAACTAGAGACCTAGGGGAATCCAAGATGGGGTGACTTGTGGGGCTCTGACCAGGTTCTATTACCCAGAATCCTTTGCAAACCTCAAAATTTGGCAAAAAAAACACATTTTCCTCACATTTTGGTGACAGAAAGTTCTGGAATCAGAGAGGAGCCTCGAATTTCCTTCCACCCAGCGTTCCCGCAAGTCTCCCGATAAAAATAATACCTCACTTGTGTGGATAGGCCGAGCGCCCGTGACAGGAAATGCCCCAAAACACAACGTGGACACATCACATTTTTTGAAAGAAAACAGATTTGTTTTTTGCAAAGTGCCTGTAGATTTTGGCCTCTAGCTCAGCCGGCACCTAGGGAAACCTACCAAACCTGTGCATTTTTGACAACTAGTGACCTGGGGGAATCCAAGATGGGGTGACTTGTGGGGCTCTGACCAGGTTCTGTTATCCAGAATCCTTTGCAAACCTCAAACTTTGGCTAATAAAACACATTTTCCTTAAATTTTGGTGACAGAAAGTTCTGGAATCAGAGAGGAGCCACAAATTTTCTTCCACCCAGCGTTCCCCCAAGTCTCCCAATAAAAATGATACCTCACTTGTGTGGGTAGGCCTAGCGCCCGCGACAGGAAACGCCCCAAAGCGCAACGTGGACACATCCAAATTTTTGAAAGAAAACAGAGGTGTTTTTTGCAAAGTGCCTACCTGTAGATTTTGGCCTCCAGCTCAGCCGGCACATAGGGAAACCTACAAAACCTGTGCATTTCTGAAAACTAGAGACCTAGGGGAATCCAAGATTGGGTGACTTCTGTGGTTCTGACCAGGTTCTGTTACCCAGAATCCTTTGCAAACCTCAAAATTTGACTAAAAAAACACATTTTCCTCACATTTTGGTGACAGAAAGTTCTGGAATCAGAGAGGAGCCACAAATGTCCTGCCTCCCAGCGTTCCCCCAAGTGTCCTGATAAAAATGATACCTCACTTGTGTGGGTAGGCCTAGCGCCCGCGACAGGAAATGCCCCAAAATGCAACGTGGACACATCACATTTTTTTAAAGAAAACAGAGTTGTTTTTTACAAAGTGCCTACCTGTAGATTTTGGCCTCTAGCTCAGCCGGCACATAGGGAAACCTACCAAACCTGTGCATTTCTGGAAACTAGAGACCTAGGGGAATCCAAGATGGGGTGACTTGTGGGGCTCTGACCATGTTCTGCTAACCAGAATCCTTTGCAAACCTCAAAATTTGGCTATAAAAACACATTTTCCTCACATTTTGGTGACAGAAAGTTCTGGAATCTGAGAGGAGCCACAAATTTCCTTCCACCCAGCGTTTCCCCAAGTCTCCCGATAAAAATGATACCTCACTTGTGTGGATAGGCCGAGCGCCCGTGACAGGAAATGCCCCAAAACACAACGTGGACACATCACATTTTTTGAAAGAAAACAGAGGTGTTTTTTGCAAAGTGCCTACCTGTAGATTTTGGCCTCTAGCTCAGCCGGCACCTAGGGAAACCTCCCAAACCTGTGCATTTCTGAAAACTAGAGACCTAGGGGAATCGAAGATGGGGTGACTTGTGGGGCTCTGACCAGGTTCTGTTACCCAGAATCCTTTGCAAACCTCAAAATTTGGTTAAAAAAACACATTTTCCTCACATTTTGGTGACAGAAAGTTCTGGAATCTGAGAGGAGCCACACATTTTCTTCCACCCAGCGTTCCCCCAAGTGTCCTGATAAAAATGATACCTTACTTGTGTGGGTAGGCCTAGTGCCCGCTACAGGAAATTCCCCAAAACACAATGCGGACACATCACATTTTTTTTTAAAGAAAACAGAGGTGTTTTTTGCAAAGTGCCTACCTATAGATTTTGGCCTCTAGCTCAGCCGCCACCTATGGAAACCTACCAAACCTATGCATTTTTGACAACTAGAGACCTAGGGGAATCCAAAATGGGGTGACTTGTGGGGCTCTGACCAGGTTCTGTTACCCAGAATCCTTTGCAAACCTCAAAATTTGGCTAAAAAAACACGTTTCCCTCACATTTCGGTGACAGAAAGTTCTGGAATCTGAGAGGAGCCACAAATTTCCAGCCACCCAGCGTTCCCCCAAGTGTCCTGATAAAAATGATACCTCACTTGTGTGGGTAGGCCTAGTGCCCGCTACAGGAAATGCCCCAAAACACAACACGGACACATCACATTTTTTGAAAGAAAACAGAGGTGTTTTTTGCAAAGTGCCTAACTGTAGATTTTGGCATCTAGCTCAGCCGCCACCTAGGGAAACCTACCAAACCTGTGCATTTTTAACAACTAGAGACCTAGTGGAATCCAAGATGGGGTGACTTGTGGGGTTCTGACCAGGTTCTGTTACCCAGAATCCTTTGCAAACCTCAAAATTTGGCTAAAAAAACACATTTTCCTCACATTTTGGTGACAGAAAGTTCTGGAATCAGAGAGGAGCCTCAAATTTCCTTCCACCCAGCGTTCCCGCAAGTCTCCCGATAAAAATAATACCTCACTTGTGTGGGTAGGCCTAGCGCCCGCGACAGGAAATGCCCCAAAACGCAATGTGGACAAATCACATTTTTTGAAAGAAAACAGAGGTGTTGTTTGCAAAGTACCTACCTGTAGATTTTGGCCTCTAGCTCAGCCGGCACCTAGGGAAACCTACCAAACCTGTGCATTTCGGAAAACTAGAGACCTAGGGGAATCCAAGATGGGGTGACTTGTGGGGCTCTGACCTGGTTCTGTTAACCAGAATCCTTTGCAAACCTCAAAATTTGGCTATAAAAACACATTTTCCTCACATTTTGGTGACAGAAAGTTCTGGAATCTGAGAGGAGCCACAAATTTCCTTCCACCCAGCGTTTCCCCAAGTCTCCCGATAAAAATGATACCTCACTTATGTGGATAGGCCGAGCGCCCGTGACAGGAAATGCCCCAAAACACAACGTGGACACATCACATTTTTTTTAAGAAAACAGAGGTGTTTTTTGCAAAGTGCCTACCTGTAGATTTTGGCCTCTAGCTCAGCCGGCACCTAGGGAAACCTCCCAAACCTGTTCATTTCTGAAAACTAGAGACCTAGGGGAATCCAAGATGGGGTGACTTGTGGGGCTCTGACCAGGTTCTGTTACCCAGAATCCTTTGCAAACCTCAAAATTTGGCTAAAAAAACACGTTTCCCTCACATTTCGGTGACAGAAAGTTCTGGAATCTGAGAAGAGCCACAAATTTCCAGCCACCCAGCGTTCCCCCAAGTGTCCTGATAAAAATGATACCTCACTTGTGTGGGTAGGCCTAGTGCCCGCTACAGGAAATGCCCCAAAACACAACACGGACACATCATATTTTTTGAAAGAAAACAGAGGTGTTTTTTGCAAAGTGCCTAACTGTAGATTTTGGCATCTAGCTCAGCCGCCACCTAGGGAAACCTACCAAACCTGTGCATTTTTAACAACTAGAGACCTAGTGGAATCCAAGATGGGGTGACTTGTGGGGTTCTGACCAGGTTCTGTTACCCAGAATCCTTTGCAAACCTCAAAATTTGGCTAAAAAAACACATTTTCCTCACATTTTGGTGACAGAAAGTTCTGGAATCAGAGAGGAGCCTCAAATTTCCTTCCACCCAGCGTTCCCGCAAGTCTCCCGATAAAAATAATACCTCACTTGTGTGGGTAGGCCTAGCGCCCGCGACAGGAAATGCCCCAAAACGCAATGTGGACAAATCACATTTTTTGAAAGAAAACAGAGGTGTTGTTTGCAAAGTACCTACCTGTAGATTTTGGCCTCTAGCTCAGCCGGCACCTAGGGAAACCTACCAAACCTGTGCATTTCTGAAAACTAGAGACCTAGGGGAATCCAAGATGGGGTGACTTGTGGGGCTCTGACCTGGTTCTGTTAACCAGAATCCTTTGCAAACCTCAAAATTTGGCTATAAAAACACATTTTCCTCACATTTTGGTGACAGAAAGTTCTGGAATCTGAGAGGAGCCACAAATTTCCTTCCACCCAGCGTTTCCCCAAGTCTCCCGATAAAAATGATACCTCACTTATGTGGATAGGCCGAGCGCCCGTGACAGGAAATGCCCCAAAACACAACGTAGACACATCACATTTTTTTTAAGAAAACAGAGGTGTTTTTTGCAAAGTGCCTACCTGTAGATTTTGGCCTCTAGCTCAGCCGGCACCTAGGGAAACCTCCCAAACCTGTTCATTTCTGAAAACTAGAGACCTAGGGGAATCCAAGATGGGGTGACTTGTGGGGCTCTGACCAGGTTCTGTTACCCAGAATCCTTTGCAAACCTCAAAATTTGGCTAAAAAAACACGTTTCCCTCACATTTCGGTGACAGAAAGTTCTGGAATCTGAGAGGAGCCACAAATTTCCAGCCACCCAGCGTTCCCCCAAGTGTCCTGATAAAAATGATACCTCACTTGTGTGGGTAGGCCTAGTGCCCGCTACAGGAAATGCCCCAAAACACAACACGGACACATCATATTTTTTTAAAGAAAACAGAGGTGTTTTTTGCAAAGTGCCTAACTGTAGATTTTGGCATCTAGCTCAGCCGCCACCTAGGGAAACCTACCAAACCTGTGCATTTTTAACAACTAGAGACCTAGTGGAATCCAAGATGGGGTGACTTGTGGGGTTCTGACCAGGTTCTGTTACCCAGAATCCTTTGCAAACCTCAAAATTTGGCTAAAAAAAAACCTTTTCCTCACATTTTGGTGACAGAAAGTTCTGGAATCAGAGAGGAGCCTCAAATTTCCTTCCACCCAGCGTTCCCGCAAGTCTCCCGATAAAAATAATACCTCACTTGTGTGGGTAGGCCTAGCGCCCGCGACAGGAAATGCCCCAAAACGCAATGTGGACAAATCACATTTTTTGAAAGAAAACAGAGGTGTTGTTTGCAAAGTACCTACCTGTAGATTTTGGCCTCTAGCTCAGCCGGCACCTAGGGAAACCTACCAAACCTGTGCATTTCTGAAAACTAGAGACCTAGGGGAATCCAAGATGGGGTGACTTGTGGGGCTCTGACCTGGTTCTGTTAACCAGAATCCTTTGCAAACCTCAAAATTTGGCTATAAAAACACATTTTCCTCACATTTTGGTGACAGAAAGTTCTGGAATCTGAGAGGAGCCACAAATTTCCTTCCACCCAGCGTTTCCCCAAGTCTCCCGATAAAAATGATACCTCACTTATGTAGATAGGCCGAGCGCCCGTGACAGGAAATGCCCCAAAACACAACGTGGACACATCACATTTTTTTTAAGAAAACAGAGGTGTTTTTTGCAAAGTGCCTACCTGTAGATTTTGGCCTCTAGCTCAGCCGGCACCTAGGGAAACCTCCCAAACCTGTGCATTTCTGAAAACTAGAGACCTAGGGGAATCGAAGATGGGGTGACTTGTGGGGCTCTGACCAGGTTCTGTTACCCAGAATCCTTTGCAAACCTCAAAATTTGGCTAAAAAAACACATTTTCCTCACATTTTGGTGACAGAAAGTTCTGGAATCTGAGAGGAGCCACACATTTTCTTCCACCCAGCGTTCCCCCAAGTGTCCTGATAAAAATGATACCTCACTTGTGTGGGTAGGCCTAGTGCCCGCTACAGGAAATGCCCCAAAACACAAAGCGGACACATCACATTTTTTGAAAGAAAACAGAGGTGTTTTTTGCAAAGTGCCTACCTGTAGATTTTGGCCTCTAGCTCAGCCGCCACCTAGGGAAACCTACCAAACCTGTGCATTTTTGACAACTAGAGACCTAGGGGAATCCAAGATGGGGTGACTTGTGGGGTTCTGACCAGGTTCTGTTACCCAGAATCCTTTGCAAACCTCAAAATTTGGCTAAAAAAACACATTTTCCTCACATTTTGGTGACAGAAAGTTCTGGAATCAGAGAGGAGCCTCAAATTTCCTTCCACCCAGCGTTTCCCCAAGTCTCCCGATAAAAATGATACCTCACTTGTGTGGATAGGCCGAGCGCCCGTGACAGGAAATGCCCCAAAACACAACGTGGACACATCACATTTTTTGAAAGAAAACAGAGGTGTTTTTTGCAAAGTGCCTACCTGTAGATTTTGGCCTCTAGCTCAGCCGGCACCTAGGGAAACCTCCCAAACCTGTGCATTTCTGAAAACTAGAGACCTAGGGGAATCCAAGATGGGGTGACTTGTGGGGCTCTGACCAGGTTCTGTTACCCAGAATCCTTTGCAAACCTCAAAATTTCGCTAAAAAAACACATTTTCCTCACATTTTGGTGACAGAAAGTTCTGGAATCAGAGAGGAGCTTCAAATTTCCTTCCACCCAGCGTTCCCGCAAGTCTCCCGATAAAAATAATACCTCACTTGTGTGGGTAGGCCTAGCGCCCGCGACAGGAAATGCCCCAAAACGCAATGTGGACAAATCACATTTTTTGAAAGAAAACAGAGGTGTTGTTTGCAAAGTACCTACCTGTAGATTTTGGCCTCTAGCTCAGCCGGCACCTAGGGAAACCTACCAAACCTGTGCATTTCTGAAAACTAGAGACCTAGGGGAATCGAAGATGGGGTGACTTGTGGGGCTCTGACCAGGTTCTGTTACCCAGAATCCTTTGCAAACCTCAAAATTTGGTTAAAAAAACACATTTTCCTCACATTTTGGTGACAGAAAGTTCTGGAATCTGAGAGGAGCCACACATTTTCTTCCACCCAGCGTTCCCCCAAGTGTCCTGATAAAAATGATACCTTACTTGTGTGGGTAGGCCTAGTGCCCGCTACAGGAAATGCCCCAAAACACAATGCGGACACATCACATTTTTTTTTAAAGAAAACAGAGGTGTTTTTTGCAAAGTGCCTACCTATAGATTTTGGCCTCTAGCTCAGCCGCCACCTAGGGAAACCTACCAAACCTATGCATTTTTGACAACTAGAGACCTAGGGGAATCCAAAATGGGGTGACTTGTGGGGCTCTGACCAGGTTCTGTTACCCAGAATCCTTTGCAAACCTCAAAATTTGGCTAAAAAAACACGTTTCCCTCACATTTCGGTGACAGAAAGTTCTGGAATCTGAGAGGAGCCACAAATTTCCAGCCACCCAGCGTTCCCCCAAGTGTCCTGATAAAAATGATACCTCACTTGTGTGGGTAGGCCTAGTGCCCGCTACAGGAAATGCCCCAAAACACAACACGGACACATCACATTTTTTGAAAGAAAACAGAGGTGTTTTTTGCAAAGTGCCTAACTGTAGATTTTGGCATCTAGCTCAGCCGCCACCTAGGGAAACCTACCAAACCTGTGCATTTTTAACAACTAGAGACCTAGTGGAATCCAAGATGGGGTGACTTGTGGGGTTCTGACCAGGTTCTGTTACCCAGAATCCTTTGCAAACCTCAAAATTTGGCTAAAAAAACACATTTTCCTCACATTTTGGTGACAGAAAGTTCTGGAATCAGAGAGGAGCCTCAAATTTCCTTCCACCCAGCGTTCCCGCAAGTCTCCCGATAAAAATAATACCTCACTTGTGTGGGTAGGCCTAGCGCCCGCGACAGGAAATGCCCCAAAACGCAATGTGGACAAATCAAATTTTTTGAAAGAAAACAGAGGTGTTGTTTGCAAAGTACCTACCTGTAGATTTTGGCCTCTAGCTCAGCCGGCACCTAGGGAAACCTACCAAACCTGTGCATTTCGGAAAACTAGAGACCTAGGGGAATCCAAGATGGGGTGACTTGTGGGGCTCTGACCTGGTTCTGTTAACCAGAATCCTTTGCAAACCTCAAAATTTGGCTATAAAAACACATTTTCCTCACATTTTGGTGACAGAAAGTTCTGGAATCTGAGAGGAGCCACAAATTTCCTTCCACCCAGCGTTTCCCCAAGTCTCCCGATAAAAATGATACCTCACTTATGTGGATAGGCCGAGCGCCCGTGACAGGAAATGCCCCAAAACACAACGTGGACACATCACATTTTTTTTAAGAAAACAGAGGTGTTTTTTGCAAAGTGCCTACCTGTAGATTTTGGCCTCTAGCTCAGCCGGCACCTAGGGAAACCTCCCAAACCTGTTCATTTCTGAAAACTAGAGACCTAGGGGAATCCAAGATGGGGTGACTTGTGGGGCTCTGACCAGGTTCTGTTACCCAGAATCCTTTGCAAACCTCAAAATTTGGCTAAAAAAACACGTTTCCCTCACATTTCGGTGACAGAAAGTTCTGGAATCTGAGAAGAGCCACAAATTTCCAGCCACCCAGCGTTCCCCCAAGTGTCCTGATAAAAATGATACCTCACTTGTGTGGGTAGGCCTAGTGCCCGCTACAGGAAATGCCCCAAAACACAACACGGACACATCATATTTTTTGAAAGAAAACAGAGGTGTTTTTTGCAAAGTGCCTAACTGTAGATTTTGGCATCTAGCTCAGCCGCCACCTAGGGAAACCTACCAAACCTGTGCATTTTTAACAACTAGAGACCTAGTGGAATCCAAGATGGGGTGACTTGTGGGGTTCTGACCAGGTTCTGTTACCCAGAATCCTTTGCAAACCTCAAAATTTGGCTAAAAAAACACATTTTCCTCACATTTTGGTGACAGAAAGTTCTGGAATCAGAGAGGAGCCTCAAATTTCCTTCCACCCAGCGTTCCCGCAAGTCTCCCGATAAAAATAATACCTCACTTGTGTGGGTAGGCCTAGCGCCCGCGACAGGAAATGCCCCAAAACGCAATGTGGACAAATCACATTTTTTGAAAGAAAACAGAGGTGTTGTTTGCAAAGTACCTACCTGTAGATTTTGGCCTCTAGCTCAGCCGGCACCTAGGGAAACCTACCAAACCTGTGCATTTCTGAAAACTAGAGACCTAGGGGAATCCAAGATGGGGTGACTTGTGGGGCTCTGACCTGGTTCTGTTAACCAGAATCCTTTGCAAACCTCAAAATTTGGCTATAAAAACACATTTTCCTCACATTTTGGTGACAGAAAGTTCTGGAATCTGAGAGGAGCCACAAATTTCCTTCCACCCAGCGTTTCCCCAAGTCTCCCGATAAAAATGATACCTCACTTATGTGGATAGGCCGAGCGCCCGTGACAGGAAATGCCCCAAAACACAACGTGGACACATCACATTTTTTTTAAGAAAACAGAGGTGTTTTTTGCAAAGTGCCTACCTGTAGATTTTGGCCTCTAGCTCAGCCGGCACCTAGGGAAACCTCCCAAACCTGTTCATTTCTGAAAACTAGAGACCTAGGGGAATCCAAGATGGGGTGACTTGTGGGGCTCTGACCAGGTTCTGTTACCCAGAATCCTTTGCAAACCTCAAAATTTGGCTAAAAAAACACGTTTCCCTCACATTTCGGTGACAGAAAGTTCTGGAATCTGAGAGGAGCCACAAATTTCCAGCCACCCAGCGTTCCCCCAAGTGTCCTGATAAAAATGATACCTCACTTGTGTGGGTAGGCCTAGTGCCCGCTACAGGAAATGCCCCAAAACACAACACGGACACATCATATTTTTTTAAAGAAAACAGAGGTGTTTTTTGCAAAGTGCCTAACTGTAGATTTTGGCATCTAGCTCAGCCGCCACCTAGGGAAACCTACCAAACCTGTGCATTTTTAACAACTAGAGACCTAGTGGAATCCAAGATGGGGTGACTTGTGGGGTTCTGACCAGGTTCTGTTACCCAGAATCCTTTGCAAACCTCAAAATTTGGCTAAAAAAAAACCTTTTCCTCACATTTTGGTGACAGAAAGTTCTGGAATCAGAGAGGAGCCTCAAATTTCCTTCCACCCAGCGTTCCCGCAAGTCTCCCGATAAAAATAATACCTCACTTGTGTGGGTAGGCCTAGCGCCCGCGACAGGAAATGCCCCAAAACGCAATGTGGACAAATCACATTTTTTGAAAGAAAACAGAGGTGTTGTTTGCAAAGTACCTACCTGTAGATTTTGGCCTCTAGCTCAGCCGGCACCTAGGGAAACCTACCAAACCTGTGCATTTCTGAAAACTAGAGACCTAGGGGAATCCAAGATGGGGTGACTTGTGGGGCTCTGACCTGGTTCTGTTAACCAGAATCCTTTGCAAACCTCAAAATTTGGCTATAAAAACACATTTTCCTCACATTTTGGTGACAGAAAGTTCTGGAATCTGAGAGGAGCCACAAATTTCCTTCCACCCAGCGTTTCCCCAAGTCTCCCGATAAAAATGATACCTCACTTATGTAGATAGGCCGAGCGCCCGTGACAGGAAATGCCCCAAAACACAACGTGGACACATCACATTTTTTTTAAGAAAACAGAGGTGTTTTTTGCAAAGTGCCTACCTGTAGATTTTGGCCTCTAGCTCAGCCGGCACCTAGGGAAACCTCCCAAACCTGTGCATTTCTGAAAACTAGAGACCTAGGGGAATCGAAGATGGGGTGACTTGTGGGGCTCTGACCAGGTTCTGTTACCCAGAATCCTTTGCAAACCTCAAAATTTGGCTAAAAAAACACATTTTCCTCACATTTTGGTGACAGAAAGTTCTGGAATCTGAGAGGAGCCACACATTTTCTTCCACCCAGCGTTCCCCCAAGTGTCCTGATAAAAATGATACCTCACTTGTGTGGGTAGGCCTAGTGCCCGCTACAGGAAATGCCCCAAAACACAAAGCGGACACATCACATTTTTTGAAAGAAAACAGAGGTGTTTTTTGCAAAGTGCCTACCTGTAGATTTTGGCCTCTAGCTCAGCCGCCACCTAGGGAAACCTACCAAACCTGTGCATTTTTGACAACTAGAGACCTAGGGGAATCCAAGATGGGGTGACTTGTGGGGTTCTGACCAGGTTCTGTTACCCAGAATCCTTTGCAAACCTCAAAATTTGGCTAAAAAAACACATTTTCCTCACATTTTGGTGACAGAAAGTTCTGGAATCAGAGAGGAGCCTCAAATTTCCTTCCACCCAGCGTTTCCCCAAGTCTCCCGATAAAAATGATACCTCACTTGTGTGGATAGGCCGAGCGCCCGTGACAGGAAATGCCCCAAAACACAACGTGGACACATCACATTTTTTGAAAGAAAACAGAGGTGTTTTTTGCAAAGTGCCTACCTGTAGATTTTGGCCTCTAGCTCAGCCGGCACCTAGGGAAACCTCCCAAACCTGTGCATTTCTGAAAACTAGAGACCTAGGGGAATCCAAGATGGGGTGACTTGTGGGGCTCTGACCAGGTTCTGTTACCCAGAATCCTTTGCAAACCTCAAAATTTCGCTAAAAAAACACATTTTCCTCACATTTTGGTGACAGAAAGTTCTGGAATCAGAGAGGAGCTTCAAATTTCCTTCCACCCAGCGTTCCCGCAAGTCTCCCGATAAAAATAATACCTCACTTGTGTGGGTAGGCCTAGCGCCCGCGACAGGAAATGCCCCAAAACGCAATGTGGACAAATCACATTTTTTGAAAGAAAACAGAGGTGTTGTTTGCAAAGTACCTACCTGTAGATTTTGGCCTCTAGCTCAGCCGGCACCTAGGGAAACCTACCAAACCTGTGCATTTCTGAAAACTAGAGACCTAGGGGAATCCAAGATGGGGTGACTTGTGGGGCTCTGACCAGGTTCTGTTACCCAGAATCCTTTGCAAACCTCAAAATTTGGATTAAAAAACACGTTTTCCTCACATTTCGGTGACAGAAAGTTCTGGAATCTGAGAGGAGCCACACATTTTCTACCACCCAGCGTTCCTCCAAGTCTCCCGATTAAAATGATACCTCACTTGTGTGGGTAGGCCTAGCGCCCGCAACAGGAAATGCCCCAAAACGCCACGTGGACCCATCACATTTTTTGAAAGAAAACAGAGGTGTTTTTTGCAAAGTGCCTGTAGATTTTGGCCTCTAGCTCAGCCGGCACCTAGGGAAACCTACCAAACCTGTGCATTTCTGGAAACTAGAGACCTAGGGGAATACAAGATGGGGTGACTTGTGGGGCTCTGACCAGGTTCTGTTACCCAGAATCCTTTGCAAACCTCAAAATTTGGCTATAAAAACACATTTTCCTCACATTTTGGTGACAGAAAGTTCTGGAATCTGAGAGGAGCCACAAATTGTCTTCCACCCAGCGTTCCCGCAAGTTACCCGATAAAAATAATACCTCACTTGTGTGGGTAGGCCTAGCGCCCGCGACAGGAAATGCCCCAAAACGCAATGTGGACAAATCACATTTTTTGAAAGAAAACAGAGGTGTTGTTTGCAAAGTACCTACCTGTAGATTTTGGCCTCTAGCTCAGCCGGCACCTAGGGAAACCTACCAAACCTGTGCATTTCTGAAAACTAGAGACCTAGGGGAATCCAAGATGGGGTGACTTGTGGGGCTCTGACCAGGTTCTGTTAACCAGAATCCTTTGAAAACCTCAAAATTTGGCTATAAAAACACATTTTCCTCACATTTTGGTGACAGAAAGTTCTGGAATCTGAGAGGAGCCACAAATTTCCTTCCACCCAGCGTTTCCCCAAGTCTCCCGATAAAAATGATACCTCACTTGTGTGGATAGGCCGAGCGCCCGTGACAGGAAATGCCCCAAAACACAACGTGGACACATCACATTTTTTTAAAGAAAACAGAGGTGTTTTTTGCAAAGTGCCTACCTGTAGATTTTGGCCTCTAGCTCAGCCGGCACCTAGGGAAACCTCCCAAACCTGTGCATTTCTGAAAACTAGAGACCTAGGGGAATCCAAGATGGGGTGACTTGTGGGGCTCTGACCAGGTTCTGTTACCCAGAATCCTTTGCAAACCTCAAAATTTCGCTAAAAAAACACATTTTCCTCACATTTTGGTGACAGAAAGTTCTGGAATCAGAGAGGAGCTTCAAATTTCCTTCCACCCAGCGTTCCCGCAAGTCTCCCGATAAAAATAATACCTCACTTGTGTGGGTAGGCCTAGCGCCCGCGACAGGAAATGCCCCAAAACGCAATGTGGACAAATCACATTTTTTGAAAGAAAACAGAGGTGTTGTTTGCAAAGTACCTACCTGTAGATTTTGGCCTCTAGCTCAGCCGGCACCTAGGGAAACCTACCAAACCTGTGCATTTCTGAAAACTAGAGACCTAGGGGAATCCAAGATGGGGTGACTTGTGGGGCTCTGACCAGGTTCTGTTACCCAGAATCCTTTGCAAACCTCAAAATTTGGATTAAAAAACACGTTTTCCTCACATTTCGGTGACAGAAAGTTCTGGAATCTGAGAGGAGCCACACATTTTCTACCACCCAGCGTTCCTCCAAGTCTCCCGATTAAAATGATACCTCACATGTGTGGGTAGGCCTAGCGCCCGCAACAGGAAATGCCCCAAAACGCCACGTGGACCCATCACATTTTTTGAAAGAAAACAGAGGTGTTTTTTGCAAAGTGCCTGTAGATTTTGGCCTCTAGCTCAGCCGGCACCTAGGGAAACCTACCAAACCTGTGCATTTCTGGAAACTAGAGACCTAGGGGAATACAAGATGGGGTGACTTGTGGGGCTCTTACCAGGTTCTGTTACCCAGAATCCTTTGCAAACCTCAAAATTTGGCTATAAAAACACATTTTCCTCACATTTTGGTGACAGAAAGTTCTGGAATCTGAGAGGAGCCACAAATTTTCTTCCACCCAGCGTTTCCCCAAGTCTCCCGATAAAAATGATACCTCACTTGTGTGGATAGGCCGAGCGCCCGTGTCAGGAAATGCCCCAAAACACAACGTGGACACATCACATTTTTTTAAAGAAAACAGAGGTGTTTTTTGCAAAGTGCCTACCTGTAGATTTTGGCCTCTAGCTCAGCCGGCATCTAGGGAAACCTCCCAAACCTGTGCATTTCTGAAAACTAGAGACCTAGGGGAATCCAAGATGGGGTGACTTGTGGGGCTCTGACCAGGTTCTGTTACCCAGAATCCTTTGCAAACCTCAAAATTTGGATTAAAAAACACGTTTTCCTCACATTTCGGTGACAGAAAGTTCTGGAATCTGAGAGGAGCCACACATTTTCTACCACCCAGCGTTCCTCCAAGTCTCCCGATTAAAATGATACCTCACATGTGTGGGTAGGCCTAGCGCCCGCAACAGGAAATGCCCCAAAACGCCACGTGGACCCATCACATTTTTTGAAAGAAAACAGAGGTGTTTTTTGCAAAGTGCCTGTAGATTTTGGCCTCTAGCTCAGCCGGCACCTAGGGAAACCTACCAAACCTGTGCATTTCTGGAAACTAGAGACCTAGGGGAATACAAGATGGGGTGACTTGTGGGGCTCTTACCAGGTTCTGTTACCCAGAATCCTTTGCAAACCTCAAAATTTGGCTATAAAAACACATTTTCCTCACATTTTGGTGACAGAAAGTTCTGGAATCTGAGAGGAGCCACAAATTTTCTTCCACCCAGCGTTTCCCCAAGTCTCCCGATAAAAATGATACCTCACTTGTGTGGATAGGCCGAGCGCCCGTGTCAGGAAATGCCCCAAAACACAACGTGGACACATCACATTTTTTTAAAGAAAACAGAGGTGTTTTTTGCAAAGTGCCTACCTGTAGATTTTGGCCTCTAGCTCAGCCGGCATCTAGGGAAACCTCCCAAACCTGTCCATTTCTGAAAACTAGAGACCTAGGGGAATCCAAGATGGGGTGACTTGTGGGGCTCTGACCAGGTTCTGTTACCCAGAATCCTTTGCAAACCTCAAACTTTGGCTAAAAAAACACGTTTTCCTCTCATTTTGGTGACAGAAAGTTCTGGAATCAGAGAGGAGCCACAAATTTCCTGCCTCCCAGCGTTCCCCCAAGTCTCCTGATAAAAATGATACCTCACTTGTGTGGGTAGGCCTAGCGCCCGCGACAAGAAATGCCCCAAAAAGCAACGTGGAACCATCACATTTTTTGAAAGAAAACAGAGGTGTTTTTTGCAAAGTGCCTGTAGATTTTGGCCTCTAGCTCAGCCGCCACCTAGGTAAACCTACCAAACCTGTGCATTTTTGAAAACTAGAGACCTAGGGGAATCCAAGATTGGGTGACTTGTGGGGCTCTGACCAGGTTCTGTTACCCAGAATCCTTTGTAAACCTCAAAATGTGGCTAAAAAACATGTTTTCCTCACATTTCGGTGACAGAAAGTTCTGGAATCTGAGAGGAGCCACAAATTTCCTGCCACCCAGCGTTCCCCCAAGTGTCCTGATACAAATGATACCTCACTTGTGTGGGTAGGCCTAGCGCCCGCTACAGGAAATGCCCCAAAACACAACGCGGACACATCACATTTTTTTAAAGAAAACAGAGGTGTTTTTTGTAAAGTGCCTACCTGTAGATTTTGGCCTCTAGCTCAGCCGCCACCTAGGGAAACCTACCAAACCTGTGCATTTTTGACAACTAGAGACCTAGGGGAATCCAAGATGGGGTGACTTGTGGGGCTCTGACCAGGTTCTGTTATCCAGAATCCTTTGCAAACCTCAAACTTTGGCTAAAAAAACACATTTTCCTCAAATTTTGGTGACAGAAAGTTCTGGAATCAGAGAGGAGCCACAAATGTTCTTCCACCCAGCGTTCCCCCAAGTCTCCCGATAAAAATGATACCTCACTTGTGTGGGTAGGCCTAGTGCCCGCAACAGGAAATGCCCCAAAACGCAACGTGGACCCATCACATTTTTTAAAATAAAACAGAGTTGTTTTTGCAAAGTGCCTGTAGATTTTGGCCTCTGGCTCAGCCGCCACCTACGGAAACCTACCAAACTTGTGCATTTTTTAAAACTAGAGACCTAGGGGAATGCAAGATTGGGTGACTTGTGGGGCTCTGACCAGGTTCTGTTACCCAGAATCCTTTGAAAACCTCAAAATTTGGCTAAAAAAACACATTTTCCTCACATTTTGGTGACAGAGAGTTCTGGAATCAGAGAGGAGCCACAAATTTCCTGCCTCCCAGCGTTCCCCCACGTCTCCTGATAAAAATTATACCTCACTTGTGTGGGTAGGCCTAGCGCCCGCGACAAGAAATGCCCCAAAAAGCAACGTGGAACCATCACATTTTTTGAAAGAAAACAGAGGTGTTTTTTGCAAAGTGCCTGTAGATTTTGGCCTCTAGCTCAGCCGCCACCTAGGTAAACCTACCAAACCTGTGCATTTTTGAAAACTAGAGACCTAGGGGAATCCAAGATTGGGTGACTTGTGGGGCTCTGACCAGGTTCTGTTACCCAGAATCTTTTGTAAACCTCAAAATTTGTCTAAAAAACATGTTTTCCTCACATTTCGGTGACAGAAAGTTCTGGAATCTGAGAGGAGCCACAAATTTCCTGCCACCCAGCGTTCCCCCAAGTGTCCTGATAAATATGATACCTCACTTGTGTGGGTAGGCCTAGCGCCCGCTACAGGAAATGCCCCAAAACACAACGCGGACACATCACATTTTTTTAAAGAAAACAGAGGTGTTTTTTGTAAAGTGCCTACCTGTAGATTTTGGCCTCTAGCTCAGCCGCCACCTAGGGAAACCTACCAAACCTGTGCATTTTTGACAACTAGAGACCTAGGGGAATCCAAGATGGGGTGACTTGTGGGGCTCTGACCAGGTTCTGTTATCCAGAATCCTTTGCAAACCTCAAACTTTGGCTAAAAAAACACATTTTCCTCAAATTTTGGTGACAGAAAGTTCTGGAATCAGAGAGGAGCCACAAATTTTCTTCCACCCAGCGTTCCCCCAAGTCTCCCGATAAAAATGATACCTCACTTGTGTGGGTAGGCCTAGTGCCCGCAACAGGAAATGCCCCAAAACGCAACGTGGACCCATCACATTTTTTTAAATAAAACAGAGGTGTTTTTTGCAAAGTGCCTGTAGATTTTGGCCTCTGGCTCAGCCGCCACCTAGGGAAACCTACCAAACTTGTGCATTTTTTAAAACTAGAGACCTAGGGGAATCCAAGATTGGGTGACTTGTGGGGCTCTGACCAGGTTCTGTTACCCAGAATCCTTTGAAAACCTCAAAATTTGGCTAAAAAAACACATTTTCCTCACATTTTGGTGACAGAGAGTTCTGGAATCAGAGAGGAGCCACAAATTTCCTGCCTCCCAGCGTTCCCCCAAGTCTCCTGATAAAAATGATACCTCACTTGTGTGGGTAGGCCTAGCGCCCGCGACAAGAAATGCCCCAAAATGCAACGTGGACACATCACGTTTTTTTAAAGAAAACAGAGGTGTTTTTTGCAAAGTGTCTACCTGTAGATTTTGGCCTCTAGCTCAGCCGGCACCTAGGGAAACCTACCAAACCTGTGCATTTCTGGAAACTAGAGACCTAGGGGAATACAAGATGGGGTGACTTGTGGGGCTCTGACCAGGTTCTGTTACCCAGAATCCTTTGCAAACCTCAAAATTTGGCTATAAAAACACATTTTCCTCACATTTTGGTGACAAAAAGTTCTGGAATCTGAGAGGAGCCACAAATTTTCTTCCACCCAGCATTTCCCCAAGTCTCCCGATAAAAATGATACCTCACTTGTGTGGATAGGCCGAGCGCCCGTGTCAGGAAATGCCCCAAAACACAACGTGGACACATCACATTTTTTTAAAGAAAACAGAGGTGTTTTTTGCAAAGTGCCTACCTGTAGATTTTGGCCTCTAGCTCAGCCGGCATCTAGGGAAACCTCCCAAACCTGTCCATTTCTGAAAACTAGAGACCTAGGGGAATCCAAGATGGGGTGACTTGTGGGGCTCTGACCAGGTTCTGTTACCCAGAATCCTTTGCAAACCTCAAAATTTGGCTAAAAAAACACGTTTTCCTCTCATTTTGGTGACAGAAAGTTCTGGAATCAGAGAGGAGCCACAAATTTCCTGCCTCCCAGCGTTCCCCCAAGTCTCCTGATAAAAATGATACCTCACTTGTGTGGGTAGGCCTAGCGCCCGCGACAGGAAATGCCCCAAAACGCAACGTGGACACATCACATTTTTTTAAAGAAAACAGAGGTGTTTTTTGCAAAGTGACTACCTGTAGATTTTGGCTTCTGGCTCAGCCGGCACCTAGGGAAACCTACCAAACCTGTGCATTTTTGAAAACTAGAGACCTGGGGAATCCAAAATTGGGTGACTTGTGGGGCTCTGACCAGGTTCTGTTACCCAGAATCCTTTGCAAACCTCAAAATTTGGCTAAAAATACACGTTTTCCTCACATTTTGGTGACAGAAAGATCTGGAATCAGAGAGGAGCCACAAATTTCCTGCCTCCCAGCGTTCCCCCAAGTCTCCTGATAAAAATGATACCTCACTTGTGTGGGTAGGCCTAGCGCCCGCAACAGGAAATGCCCCAAAACACAACGTGGACCCATCACATTTTTTTAAAGAAAACAGAGGTGTTTTTTGCAAAGTGCCTGTAGATTTTGGCCTCTGGCTCAGCCGGCACCTAGGGAAACCTACCAAACTTGTGCATTTCTGAAAACTAGTGACCTAGGGGAATCCAAGATGGGGTGACTTGTGGGGCTCTGACCAGGTTCTGTTACCCAGAATCCTTTGCAAACCTCAAAATTTGGCTAAAAAAACACGTTTTCCTCATATTTCGGTGACAGAAAGTTCTGGAATCTGAGAGGAGCCACAAATTTTCTTCCACCCAGCGTTCCTCCAAGCCTCCCGATTAAAATGATACCTCACTTGTGTGGGTAGGTCTAGCGCCCGCAACAGGAAATGCCCCAAAACGCCACGTGGACCCATCACATTTTTTGAAAGAAAACAGAGGTGTTTTTTGCAAAGTGCCTGTAGATTTTGGCCTCTAGCTCAGCCGGCACCTAGGGAAACCTAGCAAACTTGTGCATTTTTGAAAACTAGAGACCTAGGGGAATCCAAGATGGGGTGACTTGTGGGGCTCTGACCAGGTTCTGTTACCCAAAATCCTTTGCAAACCTCAAAATGTGGCTAAAAATACACGTTTTCCTCACATTTTGGTGACAGAAAGTTCTGGAATCAGAGAGGAGCCACAAATTTCCTGCCTCCCAGCGTTCCCCCAAGTCTCCTGATAAAAATGATACCTCACTTGTGTGGGTAGGCCTAGCGCCCGCGACAGGAAATGCCCCAAAACGCAATGTGGACACATCACATTTTTTGAAAGAAAACAGAGGTGTTTTTTGCAAAGTGACTACCTGTAGATTTTGGCTTCTGGCTTAGCCGGCATCTAGGGAAACCTACCAAACCTGTGCATTTTTTAAAACTAGAGACCTGGGGAATCCAAGATTGGGTGACTTGTGGGGTTCTGACCAGGTTCTGTTACCCAGAATCCTTTGCAAACCTCAAAATTTGGCTAAAAATACACGTTTTACTCATATTTTGGTGACAGAAAGTTCTGGAATCTGAGAGGAGCCACAAATTGTCTTCCACCCAGCGTTCCCCCAAGTCTCCCGATAAAAATGATTCCTCACTTGTGTGGGTAGGCCTAGCGCCCGAAACAGGAAATGCCCCAAAAACAACGTGGAACGATCACATTTTTTTAAAGAAAACAGAAGTGTTTTTTGCAAAGTGCCTGTAGATTTTGGCCTCTAACTCAGCCGGCACCTAGGGAAACCTACCAAACTTGTGCATTTTTGAAAACTAGAGACCTAGGGGAATCCAAGATTGGGTGACTTGTGGGGCTCTGACCAGGTTCTGTTACCCAGAATCCTTTGTAAACCTCAAAATTTGGCTAAAAAACATGTTTTCCTCACATTTCGGTGACAGAAAGTTCTGGAATCTGAGAGGAGCCACAAATTTCCTGCCACCCAGCGTTCCCCCAAGTGTCCTGATAAAAATGATACCTCACTTGTGTGGGTAGGCCTAGCGCCCGCTACAGGAAATGCCCCAAAACACAACACGGAAACATCACATTTTTTGAAAGAAAACAGAGGTGTTTTTTGTAAAGTGCCTGTAGATTTTGGCTTCTGGCTCAGCCGGCACCAAGGGAAACCTACCAAACCTGTGCATTTCTGAAAACTAGAGACCTAGGGGAATCCAAGATGGGGTGACTTGTGGGGCTCTGACCAGGTTCTGTTACCCAGAATCCTTTGCAAACCTCAAAATTTGGCTATAAAAACAAATTTTTCTCACATTTTGGTGACAGAAAGTTCTGGAATCTGAGAGGAGCCACAAATTTCCTTCCTTCCAGCGTTTCCCCAAGTCTCCCTATAAAAATGATACCTCACTTGTGTGGATAGTCCGAGCGCCCGTGACAGGAAATGCCCCAAAACACAACGTGGACACATCACATTTTTTTAAAGAAAACAGAGGTGTTTTTTGCAAAGTGCCTACCTGTAGATTTTGGCCTCTAGCTCAGCCGGCACCTAGGGAAACCTCCCAAACCTGTGCATTTCTGAAAACTAGAGACCTAGGGGAATCCAAGATGGGGTGACTTGTGGGGCTCTGACCAGGTTCTGTTACCCAGAATCCTTTGCAAACCTCAAAATTTGGCTAAAAAAAACACGTTTTCCTCATATTTCGGTGACAGAAAGTTCTGAAATCTGAGAGGAGCCACAAATTTCCTGCTACCCAGCGTTCCCCCAAGTGTCCTGATAAAAATGATACCTCACTTGTGTGGGTAGGCCTAGTGCCCGCAACACAGGAAATGCCCCAAAACACAACGTGGACACATCACTTTTTTTGAAAGAAAACAGAGGTGTTTTTTGCAAAGTGCCTACCTGTAGATTTTGGCCTCTAGCTCAGCCGCCACCTAGGGAAACCTACCAAACCTGTGCATTTTTGACAACTAGAGACCTAGGGGAAGCCAAGATGGGGTGACTTGTGGGGCTCTGACCAGGTTCTGTTACCCAGAATCCTTTGCAAACCTCAAAATTTGGCAAAAAATACACATTTTCCTCACATTTTGGTGACAGAAAGTTCTGGGATCAGAGAGGAGCCACAAATTTCCTGCCTCCCAGCGTTCCCCCAAGTCTCCTGATAAAAATGATACCTCACTTGTGTGGGTTGGCCTAGCGCCCGCGACAGGAAATGCCCCAAAACGCAACGTGGACACATCACATTTTTTGAAAGAAAACAGAGATGTTTTTTGCAAACTGCCTACCTGTAGATCTTGGCCTCTAGCTCGGCCGCCACCTAGGGAAACCTACCAAACCTGTGCATTTTTGACAACTAGAGACCTAGGGGAATCCAAGATGGGGTGACTTGTGGGGTTCTGACCAGGTTCTGTTACCCAGAATCCTTTGCAAACCTCAAAATTTGGATAAAAAAACACATTTTCCTCACATTTTGGTGACAGAAAGTTCTGGAATCAGAGAGGAGCCTCAAATTTCCTTCCACCCAGCGTTCCCGCAAGTCTCCCGATAAAAATAATACCTCACTTGTGTGGGTAGGCCTAGCGCCCGCGACAGGAAATGCCCCAAAACGCAATGTGGACCCATCACATTTTTTGAAAGAAAACAGAGGTGTTGTTTGCAAAGTACCTACCTGTAGATTTTGGCCTCTAGCTCAGCCGGCACCTAGGGAAACCTACCAAACCTGTGCATTTCTGAAAACTAGAGACCTAGGGGAATCCAAGATGGGGTGACTTGTGGGGCTCTGACCAGGTTCTGTTACCCAGAATCCTTTGCAAACCTCAAACTTTGGCTAAAAATACACGTTTTCCTCACATTTTGGTGACAGAAAGTTCTGGAATCAGAGAGGAGCCACAAATTTCCTGCCTCCCAGCGTTCCCCCAAGTCTCCTGATAAAAATGATACCTCACTTGTGTGGGTAGGCCTAGCGCCCGCGACAGGAAATGCCCCAAAACGCAAAGTGGACACATCACATTTTTTGAAAGAAAACAGAGGTGTTTTTTGCAAAGTGCCTACCTGTAGATCTTGGCCTCTAGCTCAGCCGCCACCTAGGGAAACCTACCAAAGCTGTGCATTTCTGAAAACTAGAGACCTAGGGGAATCCAAGATGGGGTGACTTGTGGGGCTCTGACCAGGTTCTGTTACCCAGAATCCTTTGCAAACCTCCAAATTTGGCTATAAAAACACATTTGCCTCACATTTTGGTGACAGAAAGTTCTGGAATCTGAGAGGAGCCACAAATTTTCTTCCACCCAGCGTTCCCCCAAGTCTCCCGATAAAAATGATACCTCACTTGTGTGGGTAGGCCTAGCGCCCGCAACAGGAAATGCCCCAAAAACAACGTGGAACCATCACATTTTTTGAAAGAAAACAGAGGTGTTTTTTGCAAAGTGCCTGTAGATTTTGGCCTTTAACTCAGCCGGCACCTAGGGAAACCTACCAAACTTGTGCATTTTTTAAAACTAGAGACCTAGGGGAATCCAAGATTGGGTGACTTGTGGGGCTCTGACCAGGTTCTGTTACCCAGAATCCTTTGTAAACCTCAAGATTTGGCTAAAAAACATGTTTTCCTCACATTTCGGTAACAGAAAGTTCTGGAATCTGAGAGGAGCCACAAATTTCCTGCCACCCAGCGTTCCCCCAAGTGTCCTGATAAAAATGATACCTCACTTGTGTGGGTAGGCCTAGCGCCCGCTACAGGAAATGCCCCAAAACACAACACGGAAACATCACATTTTTTGAAAGAAAACAGAGGTGTTTTTTGTAAAGTGCCTGTAGATTTTGGCCTCTGGCTCAGCCGGCACCTAGGGAAACCTACCAAACCTGTGCATTTCTGAAAACTAGAGACCTAGGGGAATCCAAGATGGGGTGACTTGTGGGGCTCTGACCAGGTTCTGTTACCCAGAATCCTTTGCAAACCTCAAAATTTGGCTATAAAAACAAATTTTCCTCACATTTCGGTGACAGAAAGTTCTGGAATCTGAGAGGAGCCACACAATTTCACCCACCCAGCGTTCCTCCAAGTCTCCCGATTAAAATGATACCTCACTTGTGTGGGTAGGCCTAGCGCCCGCAACAGGAAATGCCCCAAAACGCAACGTGGACCCATCACATTTTTTGAAAGAAAACAGAGGTGTTTTTTGCAAAGTGCCTGTAGATTTTGGCCTCTAGCTCAGCCGGCACATAGGGAAACCTAGCAAACTTGTGCATTTTTGAAAACTAGAGACCTAGGGGAATCCAAGATTGGGTGACTTGTGGGGCTCTGACCAGGTTCTGTTACCCAGAATCCTTTGCAAACCTCAAAATTTGGCTAAAAATACACGTTTTCCTCACATTTTGGTGACAGAAAGTTCTGGAATCAGAGAGGAGCCACAAATTTCCTGCCTCCCAGCGTTCCCCCAAGTCTCCTGATAAAAATGATACCTCACTTGTGTGGGTAGGCCTAGCGCCCGCGACAGGAAATGCCCCAAAAAGCAAAGTGGACACATCACATTTTTTGAAAGAAAACAGAGGTGTTTTTTGCAAAGTGACTACCTGTAGATTTTGGCTTCTGGCTCAGCCGGCATCTAGGGAAACCTACCAAACCTGTGCATTTTTGAAAACTAGAGACCTGGGGAATCCAAGATTGGGTGACTTGTGGGGCTCTGACCAGGTTCTGTTACCCAGAATCCTTTGCAAACTTCAAAATTTGGCTAAAAATACACGTTTTACTCACATTTTGGTGACAGAAAGTTCTTGAATCAGAGAGGAGCCACAAATTTCCTGCCTCCCAGCGTTCCCCCTAGTCTCCTGATAAAAATGATACCTCACTTGTGTGGATAGGCCTAGCGCCCGCGACAGGAAATGCCCCAAAACGCAACGTGGACACATCACATTTTTTTAAAGAAAACAGAGGTGTTTTTTGCAAAGTGCCTACCTGTAGATCTTGGCCTCTAGCTCAGCCGCCACCTAGGGAAACCTACCAAACCTGTGCATTTCTGAAAACTAGAGACCTAGGGGAATCCAAGATGGGGTGACTTGTGGGGCTCTGACCAGGTTCTGTTACCCAGAATCCTTTGCAAACCTCAAAATTTGGCTATAAAAACACATTTTCCTCACATTTTGGTGACAGAAAGTTCTGGAATCTGAGAGGAGCCACAAATTTTCTTCCACCCAGCGTTCCCCCAAGTCTCCCGATAAAAATGATACCTCACTTGTGTGGGTAGGCCTAGCGCCCGCAACAGGAAATGCCCCAAAAACAACGTGGAACCATCACATTTTTTGAAAGAAAACAGAGGTGTTTTTTGCAAAGTGCCTGTAGATTTTGGCCTTTAACTCAGCCGGCACCTAGGGAAACCTACCAAACTTGTGCATTTTTTAAAACTAGAGACCTAGGGGAATCCAAGATTGGGTGACTTGTGGGGCTCTGACCAGGTTCTGTTACCCAGAATCCTTTGTAAACCTCAAGATTTGGCTAAAAAACATGTTTTCCTCACATTTCGGTGACAGAAAGTTCTGGAATCTGAGAGGAGCCACAAATTTCCTGCCACCCAGCGTTCCCCCAAGTGTCCTGATAAAAATGATACCTCACTTGTGTGGGTAGGCCTAGCGCCCGCTACAGGAAATGCCCCAAAACACAACACGGAAACATCACATTTTTTGAAAGAAAACAGAGGTGTTTTTTGTAAAGTGCCTGTAGATTTTGGCCTCTGGCTCAGCCGGCACCTAGGGAAACCTACCAAACCTGTGCATTTCTGAAAAATAGAGACCTAGGGGAATCCAAGATGGGGTGACTTGTGGGGCTCTGACCAGGTTCTGTTACCCAGAATCCTTTGCAAACCTCAAAATTTGGCTATAAAAACAAATTTTCCTCACATTTTGGTGACAGAAAGTTCTGGAATCTGAGAGGAGCCACAAATTTCCTTCCTTCCAGCGTTTCCCCAAGTCTCCCTATAAAAATGATACCTCACTTGTGTGGATAGTCTGAGCGCCCGTGACAGGAAATGCCCCAAAACACAACGTGGACACATCACATTTTTTTAAAGAAAACAGAGGTGTTTTTTGCAAAGTGCCTACCTGTAGATTTTGGCCTCTAGCTCAGCCGGCACCTAGGGAAACCTCCCAAACCTGTGCATTTCTGAAAACTAGAGACCTAGGGGAATCCAAGATGGGGTGACTTGTGGGGCTCTGACCAGGTTCTGTTACCCAGAATCCTTTGCAAACCTCAAAATTTGGCTAAAAAAACACGTTTTCCTCATATTTCGGTGACAGAAAGTTCTGAAATCTGAGAGGAGCCACAAATTTCCTGCTACCCAGCGTTCCCCCAAGTGTCCTGATAAAAATGATAACTCACTTGTGTGGGTAGGCCTAGTGCCCGCAACACAGGAAATGCCCCAAAACACAACGCGGACACATCACTTTTTTTGAAAGAAAACAGAGGTGTTTTTTGCAAAGTGCCTACCTGTAGATTTTGGCCTCTAGCTCAGCCGCCACCTAGGGAAACCTACCAAACCTGTGCATTTTTGACAACTAGAGACCTAGGGGAAGCCAAGATGGGGTGACTTGTGGGGCTCTGACCAGGTTCTGTTACCCAGAATCCTTTGCAAACCTCAAAATTTGGCTAAAAATACACATTTTCCTCACATTTTGGTGACAGAAAGTTCTGGAATCAGAGAGGAGCCACAAATTTCCTGCCTCCCAGCGTTCCCCCAAGTCTCCTGATAAAAATGATACCTCACTTGTGTGGGTTGGCCTAGCGCCCGCGACAGGAAATGCCCCAAAACGCAACGTGGACACATCACATTTTTTGAAAGAAAACAGAGATGTTTTTTGCAAACTGCCTACCTGTAGATTTTGGCCTCTAGCTCGGCCGCCACCTAGGGAAACCTACCAAACCTGTGCATTTTTGACAACTAGAGACCTAGGGGAATCCAAGATGGGGTGACTTGTGGGGTTCTGACCAGGTTCTGTTACCCAGAATCCTTTGCAAACCTCAAAATTTGGATAAAAAAACACATTTTCCTCACATTTTGGTGACAGAAAGTTCTGGAATCAGAGAGGAGCCTCAAATTTCCTTCCACCCAGCGTTCCCGCAAGTCTCCCGATAAAAATAATACCTCACTTGTGTGGGTAGGCCTAGCGCCCGCGACAGGAAATGCCCCAAAACGCAATGTGGACAAATCACATTTTTTGAAAGAAAACAGAGGTGTTGTTTGCAAAGTACCTACCTGTAGATTTTGGCCTCTAGCTCAGCCGGCACCTAGAGAAACCTACCAAACCTGTGCATTTCTGAAAACTAGAGACCTAGGGGAATCCAAGATGGGGTGACTTGTGGGGCTCTGACCAGGTTCTGTTACCCAGAATCCTTTGCAAACCTCAAACTTTGGCAAAAAAAACACATTTTCCTCAAATTTTGGTGACAGAAAGTTCTGGAATCATAGAGGAGCCACACATTTTCTTCCACCCAGCGTTCCTCCAAGTCTCCCGATTAAAATGATACCTCACTTGTGTGGGTAGGCATAGCGCCCGCAACAGGAAATGCCCCAAAACGCCACGTGGACCCATCACATTTTTTTAAAGAAAACAGAGGTGTTTTTTGCAAAGTGCCTGTAGATTTTGGCCTTTAACTCAGCCGGCACCTAGGGAAACCTACCAAACTTGTGCATTTTTTAAAACTAGAGACCTAGGGGAATCCAAGATTGGGTGACTTGTGGGGCTCTGACCAGGTTCTGTTACCCAGAATCCTTTGTAAACCTCAAGATTTGGCTAAAAAACATGTTTTCCTCACATTTCGGTGACAGAAAGTTCTGGAATCTGAGAGGAGCCACAAATTTCCTGCCACCCAGCGTTCCCCCAAGTGTCCTGATAAAAATGATACCTCACTTGTGTGGGTAGGCCTAGCGCCCGCTACAGGAAATGCCCCAAAACACAACACGGAAACATCACATTTTTTGAAAGAAAACAGAGGTGTTTTTTGTAAAGTGCCTGTAGATTTTGGCCTCTGGCTCAGCCGGCACCTAGGGAAACCTACCAAACCTGTGCATTTCTGAAAACTAGAGACCTAGGGGAATCCAAGATGGGGTGACTTGTGGGGCTCTGACCAGGTTCTGTTACCCAGAATCCTTTGCAAACCTCAAAATTTGGCTATAAAAACAAATTTTCCTCACATTTTGGTGACAGAAAGTTCTGGAATCTGAGAGGAGCCACAAATTTCCTTCCTTCCAGCGTTTCCCCAAGTCTCCCTATAAAAATGATACCTCACTTGTGTGGATAGTCCGAGCGCCCGTGACAGGAAATGCCCCAAAACACAACGTGGACACATCACATTTTTTTAAAGAAAACAGAGGTGTTTTTTGCAAAGTGCCTACCTGTAGATTTTGGCCTCTAGCTCAGCCGGCACATAGGGAAACCTCCCAAACCTGTGCATTTCTGAAAACTAGAGACCTAGGGGAATCCAAGATGGGGTGACTTGTGGGGCTCTGACCAGGTTCTGTTACCCAGAATCCTTTGCAAACCTCAAAATTTGGCTAAAAAAAACACGTTTTCCTCATATTTCGGTGACAGAAAGTTCTGAAATCTGAGAGGAGCCACAAATTTCCTGCTACCCAGCGTTCCCCCAAGTGTCCTGATAAAAATGATACCTCACTTGTGTGGGTAGGCCTAGTGCCCGCAACACAGGAAATGCCCCAAAACACAACGTGGACACATCACTTTTTTTGAAAGAAAACAGAGGTGTTTTTTGCAAAGTGCCTACCTGTAGATTTTGGCCTCTAGCTCAGCCGCCACCTAGGGAAACCTACCAAACCTGTGCATTTTTGACAACTAGAGACCTAGGGGAAGCCAAGATGGGGTGACTTGTGGGGCTCTGACCAGGTTCTGTTACCCAGAATCCTTTGCAAACCTCAAAATTTGGCTAAAAATACACATTTTCCTCACATTTTGGTGACAGAAAGTTCTGGAATCAGAGAGGAGCCACAAATTTCCTGCCTCCCAGCGTTCCCCCAAGTCTCCTGATAAAAATGATACCTCACTTGTGTGGGTTGGCCTAGCGCCCGCGACAGGAAATGCCCCAAAACGCAACGTGGACACATCACATTTTTTGAAAGAAAACAGAGATGTTTTTTGCAAACTGCCTACCTGTAGATCTTGGCCTCTAGCTCGGCCGCCACCTAGGGAAACCTACCAAACCTGTGCATTTTTGACAACTAGAGACCTAGGGGAATCCAAGATGGGGTGACTTGTGGGGTTCTGACCAGGTTCTGTTACCCAGAATCCTTTGCAAACCTCAAAATTTGGATAAAAAAACACATTTTCCTCACATTTTGGTGACAGAAAGTTCTGGAATCAGAGAGGAGCCTCAAATTTCCTTCCACCCAGCGTTCCCGCAAGTCTCCCGATAAAAATAATACCTCACTTGTGTGGGTAGGCCTAGCGCCCGCGACAGGAAATGCCCCAAAACGCAATGTGGACAAATCACATTTTTTGAAAGAAAACAGAGGTGTTGTTTGCAAAGTACCTACCTGTAGATTTTGGCCTCTAGCTCAGCCGGCACCTAGAGAAACCTACCAAACCTGTGAATTTCTGAAAACTAGAGACCTAGGGGAATCCAAGATGGGGTGACTTGTGGGGCTCTGACCAGGTTCTGTTACCCAGAATCCTTTGCAAACCTCAAACTTTGGCAAAAAAAACACATTTTCCTCAAATTTTGGTGACAGAAAGTTCTGGAATCAGAGAGGAGCCACACATTTTCTTCCACCCAGCGTTCCTCCAAGTCTCCCGATTAAAATGATACCTCACTTGTGTGGGTAGGCATAGCGCCCGCAACAGGAAATGCCCCAAAACGCCACGTGGACCCATCACATTTTTTTAAAGAAAACAGAGGTGTTTTTTGCAAAGTGCCTGTAGATTTTGGCCTTTAACTCAGCCGGCACCTAGGGAAACCTACCAAACTTGTGCATTTTATAAAACTAGAGACCTAGGGGAATCCAAGATTGGGTGACTTGTGGGGCTCTGACCAGGTTCTGTTACCCAGAATCCTTTGTAAACCTCAAGATTTGGCTAAAAAACATAATTTCCTCACATTTCGGTGACAGAAAGTTCTGGAATCTGAGAGGAGCCACAAATTTCCTGCCACCCAGCGTTCCCCCAAGTGTCCTGATAAAAATGATACCTCACTTATGTGGGTAGGCCTAGCGCCCGCTACAGGAAATGCCCCAAAACACAACACGGAAACATCACATTTTTTGAAAGAAAACAGAGGTGTTTTTTGTAAAGTGCCTGTAGATTTTGGCCTCTGGCTCAGCCGGCACCTAGGGAAACCTACCAAACCTGTGCATTTCTGAAAACTAGAGACCTAGGGGAATCCAAGATGGGGTGACTTGTGGGGCTCTGACCAGGTTCTGTTACCCAGAATCCTTTGCAAACCTCAAAATTTGGCTATAAAAACAAATTTTCCTCACATTTTGGTGACAGAAAGTTCTGGAATCTGAGAGGAGCCACAAATTTCCTTCCTTCCAGCGTTTCCCCAAGTCTCCCTATAAAAATGATACCTCACTTGTGTGGATAGTCCGAGCGCCCGTGACAGGAAATGCCCCAAAACACAACGTGGACACATCACATTTTTTTAAAGAATACAGAGGTGTTTTTTGCAAAGTGCCTACCTGTAGATTTTGGCCTCTAGCTCAGCCGGCACCTAGGGAAACCTCCCAAACCTGTGCATTTCTGAAAACTAGAGACCTAGGGGAATCCAAGATGGGGTGACTTGTGGGGCTCTGACCAGGTTCTGTTACCCAGAATCCTTTGCAAACCTCAAAATTTGGCTAAAAAAACACGTTTTCCTCATATTTCGGTGACAGAAAGTTCTGGAATCAGAGAGGAGCCACACATTTTCTTCCACCCAGCGTTCCTCCAAGTCTCCCGATTAAAATGATACCTCACTTGTGTGGGTAGGCATAGCGCCCGCAACAGGAAATGCCCCAAAACGCCACGTGGACCCATCACATTTTTTTAAAGAAAACAGAGGTGTTTTTTGCAAAGTGCCTGTAGATTTTGGCCTTTAACTCAGCCGGCACCTAGGGAAACCTACCAAACTTGTGCATTTTATAAAACTAGAGACCTAGGGGAATCCAAGATTGGGTGACTTGTGGGGCTCTGACCAGGTTCTGTTACCCAGAATCCTTTGTAAACCTCAAGATTTGGCTAAAAAACATAATTTCCTCACATTTCGGTGACAGAAAGTTCTGGAATCTGAGAGGAGCCACAAATTTCCTGCCACCCAGCGTTCCCCCAAGTGTCCTGATAAAAATGATACCTCACTTATGTGGGTAGGCCTAGCGCCCGCTACAGGAAATGCCCCAAAACACAACACGGAAACATCACATTTTTTGAAAGAAAACAGAGGTGTTTTTTGTAAAGTGCCTGTAGATTTTGGCCTCTGGCTCAGCCGGCACCTAGGGAAACCTACCAAACCTGTGCATTTCTGAAAACTAGAGACCTAGGGGAATCCAAGATGGGGTGACTTGTGGGGCTCTGACCAGGTTCTGTTACCCAGAATCCTTTGCAAACCTCAAAATTTGGCTATAAAAACAAATTTTCCTCACATTTTGGTGACAGAAAGTTCTGGAATCTGAGAGGAGCCACAAATTTCCTTCCTTCCAGCGTTTCCCCAAGTCTCCCTATAAAAATGATACCTCACTTGTGTGGATAGTCCGAGCGCCCGTGACAGGAAATGCCCCAAAACACAACGTGGACACATCACATTTTTTTAAAGAAAACAGAGGTGTTTTTTGCAAAGTGCCTACCTGTAGATTTTGGCCTCTAGCTCAGCCGGCACCTAGGGAAACCTCCCAAACCTGTGCATTTCTGAAAACTAGAGACCTAGGGGAATCCAAGATGGGGTGACTTGTGGGGCTCTGACCAGGTTCTGTTACCCAGAATCCTTTGCAAACCTCAAAATTTGGCTAAAAAAACACGTTTTCCTCATATTTCGGTGACAGAAAGTTCTGGAATCAGAGAGGAGCCACAAATTTCCTGCCTCCCAGCGTTCCCCCAAGTCTCCTGATAAAAATGATACCTCACTTGTGTGGGTAGGCCTAGTGCCCGCAACACAGGAAATGCCCCAAAACACAACGCGGACACATCACTTTTTTTGAAAGAAAACAGAGGTGTTTTTTGCAAAGTGCCTACCTGTAGATTTTGGCCTCTAGCTCAGCCGCCACCAAGGGAAACCTACCAAACCTGTGCATTTTTGACAACTAGAGACCTAGGGGAAGCCAAGATGGGGTGACTTGTGGGGCTCTGACCAGGTTCTGTTACCCAGAATCCTTTGCAAACCTCAAAATTTGGCTAAAAATACACATTTTCCTCACATTTTGGTGACAGAAAGTTCTGGAATCAGAGAGGAGCCACAAATTTCCTGCCTCCCAGCGTTCCCCCAAGTCTCCTGATAAAAATGATACCTCACTTGTGTGGGTTGGCCTAGCGCCCGCGACAGGAAATGCCCCAAAACGCAACGTGGACACATCACATTTTTTGAAAGAAAACAGAGATGTTTTATGCAAACTGCCTACCTGTAGATCTTGGCCTCTAGCTCGGCCACCACCTAGGGAAACCTACCAAACCTGTGCATTTTTGACAACTAGAGACCTAGGGGAATCCAAGATGGGGTGACTTGTGGGGTTCTGACCAGGTTCTGTTACCCAGAATCCTTTGCAAACCTCAAAATTTGGATAAAAAAACACATTTTCCTCACATTTTGGTGACAGAAAGTTCTGGAATCAGAGAGGAGCCTCAAATTTCCTTCCACCCAGCGTTCCCGCAAGTCTCCCGATAAAAATAATACCTCACTTGTGTGGGTAGGCCTAGCGCCCGCGTCAGGAAATGCCCCAAAACGCAATGTGGACAAATCACATTTTTTGAAAGAAAACAGAGGTGTTGTTTGCAAAGTACCTACCTGTAGATTTTGGCCTCTAGCTCAGCCGGCACCTAGAGAAACCTACCAAACCTGTGCATTTCTGAAAACTAGAGACCTAGGGGAATCCAAGATGGGGTGACTTGTGGGGCTCTGACCAGGTTCTGTTACCCAGAATCCTTTGCAAACCTCAAACTTTGGCAAAAAAAACACATTTTCCTCAAATTTTGGTGACAGAAAGTTCTGGAATCAGAGAGGAGCCACACATTTTCTTCCACCCAGCGTTCCTCCAAGTCTCCCGATTAAAATGATACCTCACTTGTGTGGGTAGGCATAGCGCCCGCAACAGGAAATGCCCCAAAACGCCACGTGGACCCATCACATTTTTTGAAAGAAAACAGAGGTGTTTTTTGCAAAGTGCCTGTAGATTTTGGCCTCTAGCTCAGCCGGCACCTAGGGAAACCTACCAAACTTGTGCATTTTTGAAAACTAGAGACCTAGGGGAATCCAAGATTGGGTGACTTGTGGGGCTCTGACCAGGTTCTGTTACCCAGAATCCTTTGCAAACCTCAAAATTTGGCTAAAAATACACGTTTTCCTCACATTTTGGTGACAGAAAGTTCTGGAATCAGAGAGGAGCCACAAATTTCCTGCCTCCCAGCGTTCCCCCAAGTCTCCTGATAAAAATGATACCTCACTTGTGTGGGTAGGCCTAGCGCCCGCGACAGGAAATGCCCCAAAACGCAACGTGGACACATCACATTTTTTTAAAGAAAACAGAGGTGTTTTTTGCAAAGTGCCTACCTGTAGATCTTGGCCTCTAGCTCAGCCGCCACCTTGGGAAACCTACCAAACCTGTGCATTTTTGACAACTAGAGACCTAGGGGAATCCAAGATGGGGTGAGTTTTGGGGCTCTGACCAGGTTCTGTTACCCAGAATCCTCTGCAAACCTCAAACTTTGGCAAAAAAAACACATTTTCCTCAAATTTTGGTGACAGAAAGTTCTGGAATCAGAGAGGAGCCACACATTTTCTTCCACCCAGCGTTCCTCCAAGTCTCCTGATTAAAATGATACCTCACTTGTGTGGGTAGGCCTAGCGCCCGCAACAGGAAATGCCCCAAAACGCCACGTGGACCCATCACATTTTTTGAAAGAAAACAGATGTGTTTTTTGCAAAGTGCCTGTAGATTTTGGCCTCTAGCCTAGCCGGCACCTAGGGAAACCTACCAAACTTGTGCATTTTTGAAAATTAGAGACCTAGGGGAATCCAAGATTGGGTGACTTGTGGGGCTCTGACCAGGTTCTGTTACCCAGAATCCTTTGCAAACCTCAAAATTTGGCTAAAAATACACGTTTTCCTCACATTTTGGTGACAGAAAGTTCTGGAATCAGAGAGGAGCCACAAATTTCCTGCCTCCCAGCGTTCCCCCAAGTCTCCTGATAAAAATGATACCTCACTTGTGTGGGTAGGCCTAGCGCCCGCGACAGGAAATGCCCCAAAACGCAACGTGGACACATCACATTTTTTGAAAGAAAACAGAGGTGTTTTTTGCAAAGTGCCTACCTGTAGATTTTGGCCTCTAGCTCAGCCGCCACCTAGGGAAACCTACCAAACCTGTGCATTTTTGACAACTAGAGACCTATGGAAATCCAAGATGGGGTGACTTTTGGGGCTCTGACCAGGTTCTGTTACCCAGAATCGTTTGCAAACCTCAAAATTTGGCTAAAAATACACATTTTCCTCACATTTTGGTGACAGAAAGTTCTGGAATCAGAGAGGAGCCACAAATTTCCTGCCTCCCAAAGTTCCCCCAAGTCTCCTGATAAAAATGATACCTCACTTGTGTGGGTAGGCCTAGCGCACGCGACAAGAAATGCCCCAAAATGCAACGTGGACACATCACGTTTTTTTAAAGAAAACAGAGGTGTTTTTTGCAAAGTGCCTACCTGTAGATTTTGGCCTCTAGCTCAGCCGGCACCTAGGGAAACCTACCAAACCTGTGCATTTCTGGAAACTAGAGACCTAGGGGAATACAAGATGGGGTGACTTGTGGGGCTCTGACCAGGTTCTGTTACCCAGAATCCTTTGCAAACCTCAAAATTTGGCTATAAAAACAAATTTTCCTCACATTTTGGTGACAGGAAGTTCTGGAATCTGAGAGGAGCCACAAATTTTCTTCCACCCAGCGTTTCCCCAAGTCTCCCGATAAAAATGATACCTCACTTGTGTGGATAGGCCGAGCGCCCGTGTCAGGAAATGCCCCAAAACACAACGTGGACACATCACATTTTTTTAAAGAAAACAGAGGTGTTTTTTGCAAAGTGCCTACCTGTAGATCTTGGCCTCTAGCTCAGCCGCCACCTAGGGAAACCTACCAAACCTGTGCATTTTTGACAACTAGAGACCTAGGGGAATCCTAGATGGGGTGACTTGTGGGGCTCTGACCAGGTTCTGTTACCCAGAATCCTTTGCAAACCTCAAACTTTGGCTATAAAAACACATTTTGCTCAAATTTTGGTGACAGAAAGTTCTGGAATCAGAGAGGAGCCACACATTTTCTTCCACCCAGCGTTCCTCCAAGTCTCCCGATTAAAATGATACCTCACTTGTGTGGGTAGGCCTAGCGCCCGCAACAGGAAATGCCCCAAAACGCCACGTGGACCCATCACATTTTTTGAAAGAAAACAGATGTGTTTTTTGCAAAGTGTCTGTAGATTTTGGCCTCTAGCTCAGCCGGCACCTAGGGAAACCTACCAAACTTGTGCATTTTTGAAAATTAGAGACCTAGGGGAATCCAAGATTGGGTGACTTGTGGGGCTCTGACCAGGTTCTGTTACCCAGAATCCTTTGCAAACCTCAAAATTTGGCTAAAAATACACGTTTTCCTCACATTTTGGTGACAGAAAGTTCTGGAATCAGAGAGGAGCCATGTATTTCCTGCCTCCCAGCGTTCCCCCAAGTCTCCTGATAAAAATGATACCTCACTTGTGTGGGTAGGCCTAGCGCCCGCGACAGGAAATGCCCCAAAACGCAACGTGGACACATCACATTTTTTGAAAGAAAACAGAGGTGTTTTTTGCAAAGTGCCTACCTGTAGATTTTGGCCTCTAGCTCAGCCGCCACCTAGGGAAACCTACCAAACCTGTGCATTTTTGACAACTAGAGACCTAGGGGAATCCAAGATGGGGTGACTTGTGGGGCCCTGACCAGGTTCTGTTACCCAGAATCGTTTGCAAACCTCAAAATTTGGCTAAAAATACACATTTTCCTCACATTTTGGTGACAGAAAGTTCTGGAATCAGAGAGGAGCCACAAATTTCCTGCCTCCCAGAGTTCCCCCAAGTCTCCTGATAAAAATGATACCTCACTTGTGTGGGTAGGCCTAGCGCCCGCGACAGGAAATGCCCCAAAACGCAACGTGGACACATCACATTTTTTGAAAGAAAACAGAGGTGTTTTTTGCAAAGTGCCTACCTGTAGATTTTGGCCTCTGGCTCAGCCGCCACCTAGGGAAACCTACCAAACCTGTGCATTTTTGACAACTAGAGACCTATGGAAATCCAAGATGGGGTGACTTTTGGGGCTCTGACCAGGTTCTGTTACCCAGAATCGTTTGCAAACCTCAAAATTTGGCTAAAAATACACATTTTCCTCACATTTTGGTGACAGAAAGTTCTGGAATCAGAGAGGAGCCACAAATTTCCTGCCTCCCAAAGTTCCCCCAAGTCTCCTGATAAAAATGATACCTCACTTGTGTGGGTAGGCCTAGCGCACGCGACAAGAAATGCCCCAAAATGCAACGTGGACACATCACGTTTTTTTAAAGAAAACAGAGGTGTTTTTTGCAAAGTGCCTACCTGTAGATTTTGGCCTCTAGCTCAGCCGGCACCTAGGGAAACCTACCAAACCTGTGCATTTCTGGAAACTAGAGACCTAGGGGAATACAAGATGGGGTGACTTGTGGGGCTCTGACCAGGTTCTGTTACCCAGAATCCTTTGCAAACCTCAAAATTTGGCTATAAAAACAAATTTTCCTCACATTTTGGTGACAGGAAGTTCTGGAATCTGAGAGGAGCCACAAATTTTCTTCCACCCAGCGTTTCCCCAAGTCTCCCGATAAAAATGATACCTCACTTGTGTGGATAGGCCGAGCGCCCGTGTCAGGAAATGCCCCAAAACACAACGTGGACACATCACATTTTTTTAAAGAAAACAGAGGTGTTTTTTGCAAAGTGCCTACCTGTAGATCTTGGCCTCTAGCTCAGCCGCCACCTAGGGAAACCTACCAAACCTGTGCATTTTTGACAACTAGAGACCTAGGGGAATCCTAGATGGGGTGACTTGTGGGGCTCTGACCAGGTTCTGTTACCCAGAATCCTTTGCAAACCTCAAACTTTGGCTATAAAAACACATTTTGCTCAAATTTTGGTGACAGAAAGTTCTGGAATCAGAGAGGAGCCACACATTTTCTTCCACCCAGCGTTCCTCCAAGTCTCCCGATTAAAATGATACCTCACTTGTGTGGGTAGGCCTAGCGCCCGCAACAGGAAATGCCCCAAAACGCCACGTGGACCCATCACATTTTTTGAAAGAAAACAGATGTGTTTTTTGCAAAGTGTCTGTAGATTTTGGCCTCTAGCTCAGCCGGCACCTAGGGAAACCTACCAAACTTGTGCATTTTTGAAAATTAGAGACCTAGGGGAATCCAAGATTGGGTGACTTGTGGGGCTCTGACCAGGTTCTGTTACCCAGAATCCTTTGCAAACCTCAAAATTTGGCTAAAAATACACGTTTTCCTCACATTTTGGTGACAGAAAGTTCTGGAATCAGAGAGGAGCCATGTATTTCCTGCCTCCCAGCGTTCCCCCAAGTCTCCTGATAAAAATGATACCTCACTTGTGTGGGTAGGCCTAGCGCCCGCGACAGGAAATGCCCCAAAACGCAACGTGGACACATCACATTTTTTGAAAGAAAACAGAGGTGTTTTTTGCAAAGTGCCTACCTGTAGATTTTGGCCTCTAGCTCAGCCGCCACCTAGGGAAACCTACCAAACCTGTGCATTTTTGACAACTAGAGACCTAGGGGAATCCAAGATGGGGTGACTTGTGGGGCCCTGACCAGGTTCTGTTACCCAGAATCGTTTGCAAACCTCAAAATTTGGCTAAAAATACACATTTTCCTCACATTTTGGTGACAGAAAGTTCTGGAATCAGAGAGGAGCCACAAATTTCCTGCCTCCCAGAGTTCCCCCAAGTCTCCTGATAAAAATGATACCTCACTTGTGTGGGTAGGCCTAGCGCCCGCGACAGGAAATGCCCCAAAACGCAACGTGGACACATCACATTTTTTTAAAGAAAACAGAGGTGTTTTTTGCAAAGTGACTACCTGTAGATTTTGGCTTCTGGCTCAACCGGCACCTAGGGAAACCTACCAAACCTGTGCATTTTTGAAAACTAGAGACCTGGGGAATCCAAGATTGGGTGACTTGTGGGGCTCTGACCAGGTTCTGTTACCCAGAATCCTTTGCAAACCTCAAACTTTGGCTAAAAAAAACAAATTTTCCTCAAATTTTAGTGACAGAAAGTTCTGGAATCAGAGAGGAGCCACAAATTTTCTTCCACCCAGCGTTCCCCCAAGTCTCCCGATAAAAATGATACCTCACTTGTGTGGGTAGGCCTAGCGCCCGCGACAGAAAATGCCCCAAAATGCAACGTGGACACATCACGTTTTTTTAAAGAAAACAGAGGTGTTTTTTGGAAAGTGCCTACCTGTAGATTTTGGCCTCTAGCTCAGCCGGCACCTAGGGAAACCTACCAAACCTGTGCATTTCTGAAAACTAGAGACCAAGGGGAATCCAAGATGGGGTGACTTGTGGGGCTCTGACCAGGTTCTGTTACCCAGAATCCTTTGCAAACCTCAAAATTTGGCTATAAAAACACATTTTCCTCACATTTTGGTGACAGAAAGTTCTGGAATCAGAGAGGAGCCACAAATTTCCTGCCTCCCAGCGTTCCCCCAAGTCTCCTGATAAAAATGATACCTCACTTGTGTGGGTAGGCCTAGCGCCCGCGACAGGAAATGCCCCAAAACGCAACGTAGACACATCACATTTTTTGAAAGAAAACAGAGGTGTTTTTTGCAAAGTGCCTACCTGTAGATTTTGGCCTCTAGCTCAGCCGGCACCTAGGGAAACCAACCAAACTTGTGCATTTTTGAAAATTAGAGACCTAGGGGAATCCAAGATTGGGTGACTTGTGGGGCTCTGACCAGGTTCTGTTACCCAGAATCCTTTGCAAACCTCAAAATTTGGCTAAAAATACACGTTTTCCTCACATTTTGGTGACAAAAAGTTCTGGAATCAGAGAGGAGCCACAAATTTCCTGCCTCCCAGCGTTCCCCCAAGTCTCCTGATAAAAATGATACCTCACTTGTGTGGGTAGGCCTAGCGCCCGCGACAGGAAATGCCCCAAAACGCAACGTGGACACATCACATTTTTTTAAAGAAAACAGAGGTGTTTTTTGCAAAGTGCCTACCTGTAGATCTTGGCCTCTAGCTCAGCCGCCACCTAGGGAAACCTACCAAACCTGTGCATTTTTGACAACTAGAGACCTAGGGGAATCCAAGATGGGGTGACTTGTGGGGCTCTGACCAGGTTCTGTTACCCAGAATCCTTTGCAAACCTCAAACTTTGGCTATAAAAACACATTTTGCTCAAATTTTGGTGACAGAAAGTTCTGGAATCAGAGAGGAGCCACAAATTTCCTGCCTCCCAGCGTTCCCCCAAGTCTCCTGATAAAAATGATACCTCACTTGTGTGGGTAGGCCTAGCGCCCGCGTCAGGAAATGCCCCAAAACGCCACGTGGACCCATCACATTTTTTGAAAGAAAACAGATGTGTTTTTTGCAAAGTGCCTGTAGATTTTGGCCTCTAGCTCAGCCGGCACCTAGGGAAACCTACCAAACTTGTGCATTTTTGAAAATTAGAGACCTAGGGGAATCCAAGATTGGGTGACTTGTGGGGCTCTGACCAGGTTCTGTTACCCAGAATCCTTTGCAAACCTCAAAATTTGGCTAAAAATACACGTTTTCCTCACATTTTGGTGACAGAAAGTTCTGGAATCAGAGAGGAGCCACAAATTTCCTGCCTCCCAGCGTTCCCCCAAGTCTCCTGATAAAAATGATACCTCAGTTGTGTGGGTAGGCCTAGCGCCCGCGACAGGTAATGCCCCAAAACGCAACGTGGACACATCACATTTTTTGAACGAAAACAGAGGTGTTTTTTGCAAAGTGCCTACCTGTAGATTTTGGCCTCTAGCTCAGCCGCCACCTAGGGAAACCTACCAAACCTGTGCATTTTTGACCACTAGAGACCTAGGGGAATCCAAGATGGGGTGACTTGTGGGGCTCTGACCAGGTTCTGTTACCCAGAATCGTTTGCAAACCTCAAAATTTGGCTAAAAATACACATTTTCCTCACATTTTGGTGACAGAAAGTTCTGGAATCAGAGAGGAGCCACAAATTTCCTGCCTCCCAAAGTTCCCCCAAGTCTCCTGATAAAAATGATACCTCACTTGTGTGGGTAGGCCTAGCGCCCGCGACAGGAAATGCCCCAAAACGCAACGTGGACACATCACATTTTTTGAAAGAAAACAGAGGTGTTTTTTGCAAAGTGACTACCTGTAGATTTTGGCTTCTGGCTCAACCGGCACCTAGGGAAACCTACCAAACCTGTGCATTTTTGAAAACTAGAGACCTGGGGAATCCAAGATTGGGTGACTTGTGGGGCTCTGACCAGGTTCTGTTACCCAGAATCCTTTGCAAACCTCAAACTTTGGCTAAAAAAAACAAATTTTCCTCAAATTTTAGTGACAGAAAGTTCTGGAATCAGAGAGGAGCCACAAATTTTCTTCCACCCAGCGTTCCCCCAAGTCTCCCGATAAAAATGATACCTCACTTGTGTGGGTAGGCCTAGCGCCTGCGACAGGAAATGCCCCAAAACGCAACGTGGACCCATCACATTTTTTTAAAGAAAACAGAGGTGTTTTTTGCAAAGTGCCTGTAGATTTTGGCCTCTGGCTCAGCCGGCACCTAGGGAAACCTATAAAACTTGTGCATTTTTGAAAACTAGAGACCTAGGGGAATCCAAGATTGGGTGACTTGTGGGGCTCTGACCAGGTTCTGTTACCCAGAATCCTTTGCAAACCTCAAAATGTGGCTAAAAAAACACATTTTCCTCACATTTTGGTGAAAGAAAGTTCTGGAATCAGAGAGGAGCCACAAATTTTCTTCCACCCAGCGTTCCCCCAAGTCTCCTGATAAAAATGATACCTCACTTGTGTGGGTAGGCCTAGCGCCCGCGACAGGAAATGCCCCAAAATGCAACGTGGACACATCACGTTTTTTTAAAGAAAACAGAGGTGTTTTTTGCAAAGTGCCTACCTGTAGATTTTGGCCTCTAGCTCAGCCGGCACCTAGGGAAACCTACCAAACCTGTACATTTCTGAAAACTAGAGACCAAGGGGAATCCAAGATGGGGTGACTTGTGGGGCTCTGACCAGGTTCTGTTACCCAGAATCCTTTGCAAACCTCAAAATTTGGCTATAAAAACAAATTTTCCTCACATTTTGGTGACAGAAAGTTCTGGAATCAGAGAGGAGCCACAAATTTCCTGCCTCCCAGCGTTCCCCCAAGTCTCCTGATAAAAATGATACCTCACTTGTGTGGGTAGGCCTAGCGCCCGCGACAGGAAATGCCCCAAAACGCAACGTGGACACATCACATTTTTTTAAAGAAAACAGAGGTGTTTTTTGCAAAGTGCCTACCTGTAGATTTTGGCCTCTAGCTCAGCCGGCACCTAGGGAAACCTACCAAACTTGTGCATTTTTGAAAATTAGAGACCTAGGGGAATCCAAGATTGGGTGACTTGTGGGGCTCTGACCAGGTTCTGTTACCCAGAATCCTTTGCAAACCTCAAAATTTGGCTAAAAATACACGTTTTCCTCACATTTTGGTGACAGAAAGTTCTGGAATCAGAGAGGAGCCACAAATTTCCTGCCTCCCAGCGTTCCCCCAAGTCTCCTGATAAAAATGATACCTCACTTGTGTGAGTAGGCCTAGCGCCCGCGACAGGAAATGCCCCAAAACGCAACGTGGACACATCACATTTTTTGAAAGAAAACAGAGGTGTTTTTTGCAAAGTGCCTACCTGTAGATTTTGGCCTCTAGCTCAGCCGCCACCTAGGGAAACCTACCAAACCTGTGCATTTCTGAAAACTAGAGACCAAGGGGAATCCAAGATGGGGTGACTTGTGGGGCTCTGACCAGGTTCTGTTACCCAGAATCCTTTGCAAACCTCAAAATTTGGCTATAAAAACACATTTTCCTCACATTTTGGTGACAGAAAGTTCTGGAATCAGAGAGGAGCCACAAATTTCCTGCCTCCCAGCGTTCCCCCAAGTCTCCTGATAAAAATGATACCTCACTTGTGTGGGTAGGCCTAGCGCCCGCGACAGGAAATGCCCCAAAACGCAACGTAGACACATCACATTTTTTGAAAGAAAACAGAGGTGTTTTTTGCAAAGTGCCTACCTGTAGATTTTGGCCTCTAGCTCAGCCGGCACCTAGGGAAACCAACCAAACTTGTGCATTTTTGAAAATTAGAGACCTAGGGGAATCCAAGATTGGGTGACTTGTGGGGCTCTGACCAGGTTCTGTTACCCAGAATCCTTTGCAAACCTCAAAATTTGGCTAAAAATACACGTTTTCCTCACATTTTGGTGACAAAAAGTTCTGGAATCAGAGAGGAGCCACAAATTTCCTGCCTCCCAGCGTTCCCCCAAGTCTCCTGATAAAAATGATACCTCACTTGTGTGGGTAGGCCTAGCGCCCGCGACAGGAAATGCCCCAAAACGCAACGTGGACACATCACATTTTTTTAAAGAAAACAGAGGTGTTTTTTGCAAAGTGCCTACCTGTAGATCTTGGCCTCTAGCTCAGCCGCCACCTAGGGAAACCTACCAAACCTGTGCATTTTTGACAACTAGAGACCTAGGGGAATCCAAGATGGGGTGACTTGTGGGGCTCTGACCAGGTTCTGTTACCCAGAATCCTTTGCAAACCTCAAACTTTGGCTATAAAAACACATTTTGCTCAAATTTTGGTGACAGAAAGTTCTGGAATCAGAGAGGAGCCACAAATTTCCTGCCTCCCAGCGTTCCCCCAAGTCTCCTGATAAAAATGATACCTCACTTGTGTGGGTAGGCCTAGCGCCCGCGTCAGGAAATGCCCCAAAACGCCACGTGGACCCATCACATTTTTTGAAAGAAAACAGATGTGTTTTTTGCAAAGTGCCTGTAGATTTTGGCCTCTAGCTCAGCCGGCACCTAGGGAAACCTACCAAACTTGTGCATTTTTGAAAATTAGAGACCTAGGGGAATCAAAGATTGGGTGACTTGTGGGGCTCTGACCAGGTTCTGTTACCCAGAATCCTTTGCAAACCTCAAAATTTGGCTAAAAATACACGTTTTCCTCACATTTTGGTGACAGAAAGTTCTGGAATCAGAGAGGAGCCACAAATTTCCTGCCTCCCAGCGTTCCCCCAAGTCTCCTGATAAAAATGATACCTCACTTGTGTGGGTAGGCCTAGCGCCCGCGTCAGGAAATGCCCCAAAACGCAACGTGGACACATCACATTTTTTTAAAGAAAACAGAGGTGTTTTTTGCAAAGTGCCTACCTGTAGATCTTGGCCTCTAGCTCAGCCGCCACCTAGGGAAACCTACCAAACCTGTGCATTTTTGACAACTAGAGACCTAGGGGAATCCAAGATGGGGTGACTTGTGGGGCTCTGACCAGGTTCTGTTACCCAGAATCCTTTGCAAACCTCAAACTTTGGCTATAAAAACACATTTTGCTCAAATTTTGGTGACAGAAAGTTCTGGAATCAGAGAGGAGCCACAAATTTCCTGCCTCCCAGCGTTCCCCCAAGTCTCCTGATAAAAATGATACCTCACTTGTGTGGGTAGGCCTAGCGCCCGCGTCAGGAAATGCCCCAAAACGCCACGTGGACCCATCACATTTTTTGAAAGAAAACAGATGTGTTTTTTGCAAAGTGCCTGTAGATTTTGGCCTCTAGCTCAGCCGGCACCTAGGGAAACCTACCAAACTTGTGCATTTTTGAAAATTAGAGACCTAGGGGAATCCAAGATTGGGTGACTTGTGGGGCTCTGACCAGGTTCTGTTACCCAGAATCCTTTGCAAACCTCAAAATTTGGCTAAAAATACACGTTTTCCTCACATTTTGGTGACAGAAAGTTCTGGAATCAGAGAGGAGCCACAAATTTCCTGCCTCCCAGCGTTCCCCCAAGTCTCCTGATAAAAATGATACCTCACTTGTGTGGGTAGGCCTAGCGCCCGCGACAGGTAATGCCCCAAAACGCAACGTGGACACATCACATTTTTTGAACGAAAACAGAGGTGTTTTTTGCAAAGTGCCTACCTGTAGATTTTGGCCTCTAGCTCAGCCGCCACCTAGGGAAACCTACCAAACCTGTGCATTTTTGACCACTAGAGACCTAGGGGAATCCAAGATGGGGTGACTTGTGGGGCTCTGACCAGGTTCTGTTACCCAGAATCGTTTGCAAACCTCAAAATTTGGCTAAAAATACACATTTTCCTCACATTTTGGTGACAGAAAGTTCTGGAATCAGAGAGGAGCCACAAATTTCCTGCCTCCCAAAGTTCCCCCAAGTCTCCTGATAAAAATGATACCTCACTTGTGTGGGTAGGCCTAGCGCCCGCGACAGGAAATGCCCCAAAACGCAACGTGGACACATCACATTTTTTGAAAGAAAACAGAGGTGTTTTTTGCAAAGTGACTACCTGTAGATTTTGGCTTCTGGCTCAACCGGCACCTAGGGAAACCTACCAAACCTGTGCATTTTTGAAAACTAGAGACCTGGGGAATCCAAGATTGGGTGACTTGTGGGGCTCTGACCAGGTTCTGTTACCCAGAATCCTTTGCAAACCTCAAACTTTGGCTAAAAAAAACAAATTTTCCTCAAATTTTAGTGACAGAAAGTTCTGGAATCAGAGAGGAGCCACAAATTTTCTTCCACCCAGCGTTCCCCCAAGTCTCCCGATAAAAATGATACCTCACTTGTGTGGGTAGGCCTAGCGCCTGCGACAGGAAATGCCCCAAAACGCAACGTGGACCCATCACATTTTTTTAAAGAAAACAGAGGTGTTTTTTGCAAAGTGCCTGTAGATTTTGGCCTCTGGCTCAGCCGGCACCTAGGGAAACCTATAAAACTTGTGCATTTTTGAAAACTAGAGACCTAGGGGAATCCAAGATTGGGTGACTTGTGGGGCTCTGACCAGGTTCTGTTACCCAGAATCCTTTGCAAACCTCAAAATGTGGCTAAAAAAACACATTTTCCTCACATTTTGGTGAAAGAAAGTTCTGGAATCAGAGAGGAGCCACAAATTTTCTTCCACCCAGCGTTCCCCCAAGTCTCCTGATAAAAATGATACCTCACTTGTGTGGGTAGGCCTAGCGCCCGCGACAGGAAATGCCCCAAAATGCAACGTGGACACATCACGTTTTTTTAAAGAAAACAGAGGTGTTTTTTGCAAAGTGCCTACCTGTAGATTTTGGCCTCTAGCTCAGCCGGCACCTAGGGAAACCTACCAAACCTGTACATTTCTGAAAACTAGAGACCAAGGGGAATCCAAGATGGGGTGACTTGTGGGGCTCTGACCAGGTTCTGTTACCCAGAATCCTTTGCAAACCTCAAAATTTGGCTATAAAAACAAATTTTCCTCACATTTTGGTGACAGAAAGTTCTGGAATCAGAGAGGAGCCACAAATTTCCTGCCTCCCAGCGTTCCCCCAAGTCTCCTGATAAAAATGATACCTCACTTGTGTGGGTAGGCCTAGCGCCCGCGACAGGAAATGCCCCAAAACGCAACGTGGACACATCACATTTTTTTAAAGAAAACAGAGGTGTTTTTTGCAAAGTGCCTACCTGTAGATTTTGGCCTCTAGCTCAGCCGGCACCTAGGGAAACCTACCAAACTTGTGCATTTTTGAAAATTAGAGACCTAGGGGAATCTAAGATTGGGTGACTTGTGGGGCTCTGACCAGGTTCTGTTACCCAGAATCCTTTGCAAACCTCAAAATTTGGCTAAAAATACACGTTTTCCTCACATTTTGGTGACAGAAAGTTCTGGAATCAGAGAGGAGCCACAAATTTCCTGCCTCCCAGCGTTCCCCCAAGTCTCCTGATAAAAATGATACCTCACTTGTGTGAGTAGGCCTAGCGCCCGCGACAGGAAATGCCCCAAAACGCAACGTGGACACATCACATTTTTTGAAAGAAAACAGAGGTGTTTTTTGCAAAGTGCCTACCTGTAGATTTTGGCCTCTAGCTCAGCCGCCACCTAGGGAAACCTACCAAACCTGTGCATTTTTGACAACTAGAGACCTAGGGGAATCCAAGATGGGGTGACTTGTGGGGCTGTGACCAGGTTCTGTTACCCAGAATCGTTTGCAATCCTCAAAATTTGGCTAAAAATACACATTTTCCTCACATTTTGGTGACAGAAAGTTCTGGAATCAGAGAGGAGCCACAAATTTCCTTCCTCCCAGAGTTCCCCCAAGTCGCCTGATAAAAATGATACCTCACTTGTGTGGCTAGGCCTAGCGCCCGTGACAGGAAATGCCCCAAAACGCAACGTGGACACATCACATTTTTTTAAAGAAAACAGAGGTGTTTTTTGCAAAGTGCCTGTAGATTTTGGCCTCTGGCTCAGCAGTCACCTAGGGAAACCTACCAAACTTGTGCATTTTTAAAAACTAGAGACCTAGGGGAATCCAAGATTGGGTGACTTGTGGGGCTGTGACCAGGTTCTGTTACCAAGAATCCTTTGCAAACCTCAAACTTTGGCTAAAAAAAACACATTTTCCTCAAATTTTGGTGACAGAAAGTTCTGGAATCAGAGAGGAGCCACAAATTTCCTGCCTCCCAGCGTTCCCCCAAGTCTCCTGATAAAAATGATACCTCACTTGTGTGGGTACGCCTAGCGCCCGCGACAGGAAATGCCCCAAAATGCAACGTGGACACATCACATTTTTTTAAAGAAAACAGAGGTGTTTTTTGCAAAGTGCCTACCTGTAGATTTTGGCCTCTAGCTCAGCCGCCACCTAGGGAAACCTACCAAACCTGTGCATTTCTGAAAACTAGAGACCTAGGGGAATTCAAGGTGGGGTGACTTGTGTGGCTCGGACCAGGTTCTGTTACCCAGAATCCTTTGCAAACCTCAAAATTTGGCTATAAAAACACATTTTCCTCACATTTTTGGTGACAGAAAGTTCTAGAATCTGAGAGGAGCCACAAATTTCCTTCCACCCAGCGTTTCCCCAAGTCTCCCGATAAAAATGATACCTCACTTGTGTGGATAGGCCGAGCGCCCGTGACAGGAAATGCCCCAAAACACAACGTAGACACATCACATTTTTTGAAAGAAAACAGAGGTGTTTTTTGCAAAGTGCCTACCTGTAGATTTTGGCCTCTAGCTCAGCCGGCACCTAGGGAAACCTCCCAAATCCGTGCATTTCTGAAAACTAGAGACCTAGGGGAATCCAAGATGGGGTGACTTGTGGGGCTCTGACCAGGTTCTGTTACCCAGAATCCTTTGCAAACCTCACAATTTGGCTAAAAAAACATTTTTTCCTCACATTTCGGTGACAGAAAATTCTGGAATCTGAGAGGAGCCACATATTTCATGCCTCCCAGCGTTCCCCCAAGTCTCCTGATAAAAATGATACCTCACTTGTGTGGGTAGGCCTAGCGCCTGCGACAGGAAATGCCCCAAAACGCAACGTGGAACATCACATTTTTTGAAAGAAAACAGATGTGTTTTTTGCAAAGTGCCTACCTGTAGATCTTGGCCTCCAGCTCAGCCGCCACCTAGGGAAACCTACCAAACCTGTGCATTTTTGACAACTAGAGACCTAGGGGAATCCAAGATGGGGTGACTTGTGGGGTTCTGACCAGGTTCTGTTACCCAGAATCCTTTGCAAACCTCAAACTTTGGCAAAAAAAACACATTTTCCTCAAATTTTGGTGACAGAAAGTTCTGGAATCAGAGAGGAGCCACACATTTTCTTCCACCCAGCGTTCCCCCAAGTCTCCCGATTAAAATGATACCTCACTTGTGTGGGTAGGCCTAGCGCCCGCAACAGGAAATACCCCAAAACGCCACGTGGACCCATCACATTTTTTGAAAGAAAACAGAGGTGTTTTTTGCAAAGTGCCTGTAGATTTTGGCCTCTAGCTCAGCCGGCACCTAGGGAAACCTACCAAACTTGTGCATTTTTGAAAATTAGAGACCTAGGGGAATCCAAGATTGGGTGACTTGTGGGGCTCTGACCAGGTTCTGTTACATAGAATCCTATGCAAACCTCAAAATTTGGCCAAAAATACACGTTTCCCTCACATTTTGGTGACAGAAAGTTCTGGAATCAGAGAGGAGCCACAAATTTCCTGCCTCCCAGCGTTCCCCCAAGTGTCCTGATAAAAATGATACCTCACTTGTGTGGGTAGGCCTAGCGCCTGTGACAGGAAATGCCCCAAAACGCAACGTGGACATATCACATTTTTGGAAAGAAAACAGAGGTGTTTTTTGCAAAGTGCCTACCTGTAGATCTTGGCCTCTAGCTCAGCCGCCACCTAGGGAAACCTACCAAACCTGTGCATTTTTGACAACTAGAGACCTAGCGGAATCCAAGATTGGATGACTTGTGGGGTTCTGACCAGGTTCTGTTACCCAGAATCCTTTGCAAACCTCAAAATTTGGCTAAAAAAACACATTTTCCTCACATTTTGGTGACAGAAAGTTCTGGAATCAGAGAGGAGCCTCAAATTTCCTTCCACCCAGCGTTCCCGCAAGTCTCCCGATAAAAATAATACCTCACTTGTGTGGGTAGGCCTAGCGCCCGCGACAGGAAATGCCCCAAAACGCAATGTGGAAAAATCACATTTTTTGAAAGGAAACAGAGGTGTTGTTTGCAAAGTACCTACCTGTAGATTTTGGCCTCTAGCTCAGCCGGCACCTAGGGAAACCGACCAAACCTGTGCATTTCTGAAAACCAGAGACCTAGGGGAATCCAAGATGGGGTGACTTGTGGGGCTCTGACCAGGTTCTGTTACACAGAATTCTTTGCAAACCTCAAACTTTGGCAAAAAAAACACATTTTCATCAAATTTTGGTGACAGAAAGTTCTGGAATCAGAGAGGAGCCACAAATTTCCTGCCTCCCAGCGTTCCCCCAAGTCTCCTGATAAAAATGATACCTCACTTGTGTGGGTAGGCCTAGCGCCCGTGACAGGAAATGCCCCAAAACGCAATGTGGACAAATCACATTTTTTTAAAGAAAACAGAGGTGTTTTTTGCAAAGTGACTACCTGTAGATTTTGGCTTCTGGCTCAACCGGCACCTAGGGAAACCTACCAAACCTGTGCATTTTTGAAAACTAGAGACCTGGGGAATCCAAGATTGGGTGACTTGTGGGGCTCTGACCAGGTTCTGTTACCCAGAATCCTTTGCAAACCTCAAAATTTGGCTAAAAATTCACGTTTTCCTCACATTTTGGTGACAGAAAGTTCTGGAATCAGAGAGAAGCCACAAATTTCCTGCCTCCCAGCGTTCCCCCAAGTCTCCTGATAAAAATGATACCTCACTTGTGTGGGTAGGCCTAGCACCCGTGACAGGAAATGCCCCAAAACACAACGCGGACACATCACATTTTTTTAAAGAAAACAGAGGTGTTTTTTGCAAAGTGCCTACCTGTAGATTTTGGCCTCTAGCTCAGCCGCCACCTAGGGAAACCTACCAAACCTGTGCATTTTTGACAACTAGAGACCTAGGAGAATCCAAGATGGGGTGACTTGTGGGGTTCTGACCAGGTTCTGTTACCCAGAATCCTTTGCAAACCTCAAAATTTGGCTAAAAAAACACATTTTCCTCACATTTTGGTGACAGAAAGTTCTGGAATCAGAGAGGAGCCTCAAATTTCCTTCCACCCAGCGTTCCCGAAAGTCTCCCGATAAAAATAATACATCACTTGTGTGGGTAGGCCTAGCGCCCACGACAGGAAATGCCCCAAAACACAACGCGGACACATCACATTTTTTTAAAGAAAACAGAGGTGTTTTTTGCAAAGTGCCTACCTGTAGATTTTGGCCTCTAGCTCAGCCGCCACCTAGGGAAACCTACCAAACCTGTGCATTTTTGACAACTAGAGACCTAGGGGAATCCAAGATGGGGTGACTTGTGGGGCTCTGACCAGGTTCTGTTACCCAGAATCCTTTGCAAACCTCAAACTTTGGCAAAAAAAAACACATTTTCCTCAAATTTTGGTGACAGAAAGTTCTGGAATCAGAGAGGAGCCACACATTTTCTTCCACCCAGCGTTCCTCCAAGTCTCCCAATTAAAATGATACCTCACTTGTGTGGGTAGGCCTAGCGCCCGCAACAGGAAATGCCCCAAAACGCCAGGTGGACCCATCACATTTTTTGAAAGAAAACAGAGGTGTTTTTTGCAAAGTGCCTGTAGATTTTGGCCTCTAGCTGAGCCGGCACCTAGGGAAACCTACCAAACCTGTGCATTTTTGACAACTAGTGACCTGGGGGAATCCAAGATGGGGTGACTTGTGGGGCTCTGACCAGGTTCTGTTATCCAGAATCCTTTGCAAACCTCAAACTTTGGCTAATAAAACACATTTTCCTCAAATTTTGGTGACAGAAAGTTCTGGAATCAGAGAGGAGCCACAAATTTTCTTCCACCCAGCGTTCCCCCAAGTGTCCTGATAAAAATGATACCTCACTTGTGTGGGTAGGCCTAGTGCCCGCTACAGGAAATGCCCCAAAACACAACGCGGACACATCACATTTTTTGAAAGAAAACAGAGGTGTTTTTTGCAAAGTGCCTACCTGTAGATTTTGGCCTCTAGCTCAGCCGCCACCTAGGGAAACCTACCAAACCTGTGCATTTTTGAAAACTGGAGACCTAGGGGAATCCAAGATAGGGTGACTTGTGGGGCTCTGACCAGGTTCTGTTACCCAGAATCCTTTGCAAACCTCAAAATTTGGCTAAAAAAACACATTTTCCTCACATTTCGGTGACAGAAAGTTCTGGAATCTGATAGGAGCCACAAATTTCCTGCCACCCAGCGTTCCCCCAAGTGTCCTGATAAAAATGATACCTCACTTGTGTGGGTAGGCCTAGTGCCCGCTACAGGAAATGCCCCAAAACACAACGCGAACACATCACATTTTTTGAAAGAAAACAGAGGTGTTATTTGCAAAGTGCCTACCTGTAGATTTTGGCCACTAGCTCAGCCGCCACCTAGGGAAACCTACCAAACCTGTGCATTTTTAACAACTAGAGACCTAGTGGAATCCAAGATGGGGTGACTTGTGGGGTTCTGACCAGGTTCTGTTACCCAGAATCCTTTGCAAACCTCAAAATTTGGCTAAAAATTCACGTTTTCCTCACATTTTGGTGACAGAAAGTTCTGGAATCAGAGAGAAGCCACAGATTTCCTGCCTCCCAGCGTTCCCCCAAGTCTCCTGATAAAAATGATACCTCACTTGTGTGGGTAGGCCTAGCGCCCGTGACAGGAAATGCCCCAAAACGCAATGTGGACAAATCACATTTTTTGAAAGAAAACAGAGGTGTTTTTTGCAAAGTGACTACCTGTAGATTTTGGCTTCTGGCTCAACCGGCACCTAGGGAAACCTACCAAACCTGTGCATTTTTTAAAACTAGAGACCTGGGGAATCCAAGATTGGGTGACTTGTGGGGCTCTGACCAGGTTCTGTTACCCAGAATCCTTTGCAAACCTCAAAATTTGGCTAAAAATTCACGTTTTCCTCACATTTTGGTGACAGAAAGTTCTGGAATCAGAGAGAAGCCACAAATGTCCTGCCTCCCAGCGTTCCCCCAAGTCTCCTGATAAAAATGATACCTCACTTGTGTGGGTAGGCCTAGCGCCCGCGACAGGAAATGCCCCAAAACACAACGCGGACACATCACATTTTTTTAAAGAAAACAGAGGTGTTTTTTGCAAAGTGCCTACCTGTAGATTTTGGCCTCTAGCTCAGCCGCCACCTAGGGAAACCTACCAAACCTGTGCATTTTTGACAACTAGAGACCTAGGGGAATCCAAGATGGGGTGACTTGTGGGGTTCTGACCAGGTTCTGTTACCCAGAATCCTTTGCAAACCTCAAAATTTGGCTAAAAAAACACATTTTCCTCACATTTTGGTGACAGAAAGTTCTGGAATCAGAGAGGAGCCTCAAATTTCCTTCCACCCAGCGTTCCCGCAAGTCTCCCGATAAAAATAATACATCACTTGTGTGGATAGGCCTAGCGCCCGCGACAGGAAATGCCCCAAAACACAACGCGGACACATCACATTTTTTGAAAGAAAACAGAGGTGTTTTTTGCAAAGTGCCTACCTGTAGATTTTGGCCTCTAGCTCAGCCGCCACCTAGGGAAACCTACCAAACCTGTGCATTTTTGACAACTAGAGACCTAGGGGAAGCCAAGATGGGGTGACTTGTGGGGCTCTGACCAGGTTCTGTTACCCAGAATCCTTTGCAAACCTCAAACTTTGGGAAAAAAAAAACATTTTCCTCAAATTTTGGTGACAGAAAGTTCTGGAATCAGAGAGGAGCCACACATTTTCTTCCACCCAGCGTTCCTCCAAGTCTCCCAATTAAAATGATACCTCACTTGTGTGGGTAGGCCTAGCGCCCGCAACAGGAAATGCCCCAAAACGCCACGTGGACCCATCACATTTTTTGAAAGAAAACAGAGGTGTTTTTTGCAAAGTGCCTGTAGATTTTGGCCTCTATCTCAGCCGGCACCTAGGGAAACCTACCAAACTTGTGCATTTTTGAAAACTAAAGACCTAGGGGAATCCAAGATTGGGTGACTTGTGGGGCTCTGACCAGGTTCTGTTACCCAGAATCCTTTGTAAACCTCACAATTTGGCTAAAAAACATGTTTTCCTCACATTTCGGTGACAGAAAGTTCTGGAATCTGAGAGGAGCCACACATTTCCTGCCACCCAGCGTTCCCCCAAGTGTCCTGATAAAAATGATACCTCACTTGTGTGGGTAGGCCTAGCGCCCGCTACAGGAAATGCCCCAAAACACAACGCGGACACATCACATTTTTTGAAAGAAAACAGAGGTGTTTTTTGCAAAGTGCCTACCTGTAGATTTTGGCCTCTAGCTCAGCCGCCACCTAGGGAAACCTACCAAACCTGTGCATTTTTGACAACTAGAGACCTAGGGGAATCCAATATGGGGTGACTTGTGGGGCTCTGACCATGTTCTGTTATCCAGAATCCTTTGCAAACCTCAAACTTGGGCTAAAAAAACACATTTTCCTCAAATTTTGGTGACAGAAAGTTCTGGAATCAGAGAGGAGCCACAAATTGTCTTCCACCCAGGGTTCCCCCAAGTCTCCCGATAAAAATGATACCTCACTTGTGTGGTTAGGCCTAGCGCCTGCGACAGGAAATGCCCCAAAACGCAACGTGGACCCATCACATTTTTTTTAAAGAAAACAGAGGTGTTTTTTGCAAAGTGCCTACCTGTAGATTTTGGCCTCTGGCTCAGCCGGCACCTAGGGAAACCTACCAAACTTGTGCATTTTTGAAAACTAGAGACCTAGGGGAATCCAAGATTGGGTGACTTGTGGGGCTCTGACCAGGTTCTGTTACCCAGAATCCTTTGCAAACCTCAAAATGTGGCTAAAAAAACACATTTTCCTCACATTTTGGTGACAGAAAGTTCTGGAATCAGAGAGGAGCCACAAATTTCCTGCCTCCCAGCGTTCCCCCAAGCCTCCTGATTAAAATGATACCTCACTTGTGTGGGTAGGCCTAGCGCCCGCAACAGGAAATGCCCCAAAATGCAACGTGGACACATCACGTTTTTTTAAAGAAAACAGAGGTGTTTTTTGCAAAGTGCCTACCTGTAGATTTTGGCCTCTAGCTCAGCCGGCACCTAGGGAAACCTACCAAACCTGTGCATTTCTGAAAACTAGAGACCTAGGGGAATCCAAGATGGGGTGACTTGTGGGGCTCTGACCAGGTTCTGTTACCTAGAATCCTTTGCAAACCTCAAAATTTGGCTATAAAAACACATTTTCCTCATATTTTGGTGACAGAAAGTTCTGGAATCTGAGAGGAGCCACAAATTTCCTTCCACCCAGCGTTTCCCCAAGTCTCCCGATAAAAATGATACCTCACTTGTGTGGACAGGCCGAGCGCCCGTGACAGGAAATGCCCCAAAACACAACGTAGACACATCACATTTTTTGAAAGAAAACAGGTGTTTTTTGCAAAGTGCCTACCTGTAGATTTTGGCTTCTGGCTCAACCGGCACCTAGGGAAACCTACCAAACCTGTGCATTTTTGAAAACTAGAGACCTGGGGAATCCAAGATTGGGTGACTTGTGGGGCTCTGACCAGGTTCTGTTACCCAGAATCCTTTGCAAACCTCAAAATTTGGCTAAAAATTCACGTTTTCCTCACATTTTGGTGACAGAAAGTTCTGGAATCAGAGAGGAGCCACAAATTTCCTGCCTCCCAGCGTTCCCCCAAGTCTCCTGATAAAAATGATACCTCACTTGTGTGGATAGGCCTAGCGCCCGCGACAGGAAATGCCCCAAAACACAACGCGGACACATCACATTTTTTTAAAGAAAACAGAGGTGTTTTTTGCAAAGTGCCTACCTGTAGATTTTGGCCTCTAGCTCAGCCGCCACCTAGGGAAACCTACCAAACCTGTGCATTTTTGACAACTAGAGACCTAGGGGAATCCAAGATGGGGTGACTTGTGGGGTTCTGACCAGGTTCTGTTACCCAGAATCCTTTGCAAACCTCAAAATTTGGCTAAAAAAACACATTTTCCTCACATTTTGGTGACAGAAAGTTCTGGAATCAGAGAGGAGCCTCAAATTTCCTTCCACCCAGCGTTCCCGCAAGTCTCCCGATAAAAATAATACATCACTTGTGTGGGTAGGCCTAGCGCCCGCGACAGGAAATGCCCCAAAACACAACGCGGACACATCACATTTTTTGAAAGAAAACAGAGGTGTTTTTTGCAAAGTGCCTACCTGTAGATTTTGGCCTCTAGCTCAGCCGCCACCTAGGGAAACCTACCAAACCTGTGCATTTTTGACAACTAGAGACCTAGGGGAATCCAAGATGGGGTGACTTGTGGGGTTCTGACCAGGTTCTGTTACCCAGAATCCTTTGCAAACCTCAAACTTTGGCAAAAAAACCACATTTTCCTCAAATTTTGGTGACAGAAAGTTCTGGAATCAGAGAGGAGCCACACATTTTCATCCACCCAGCGTTCCTCCAAGTCTCCCAATTAAAATGATACCTCACTTGTGTGGGTAGGCCTAGCGCCCGCAACAGGAAATGCCCCAAAACGCCACGTGGACCCATCACATTTTTTGAAAGAAAACAGAGGTGTTTTTTGCAAAGTGCCTGTAGATTTTGGCCTCTAGCTCAGCCGGCACCTAGGGAAACCTACCAAACTTGTGCATTTTTTAAAACTAAAGACCTAGGGGAATCCAAGATTGGGTGACTTGTGGGGCTCTGACCAGGTTCTGTTACCCAGAATCCTTTGTAAACCTCACAATTTGGCTAAAACACATGTTTTCCTCACATTTCGGTGACAGAAAGTTCTGGAATCTGAGAGGAGCCACAAATTTCCTGCCACCCAGCGTTCCCCCAAGTGTTCTGATAAAAATGATACCTCACTTGTGTGGATAGGCCTAGCGCCCGCTACAGGAAATGCCCCAAAACACAACGCAAAGTGCCTACCTGTAGATTTTGGCCTCTAGCTCAGCCGCCACCTAGGGAAACCTACCAAACCTGTGCATTTTTGACAACTAGAGACCTAGGGGAATCCAATATGGGGTGACTTGTGGGGCTCTGACCATGTTCTGTTATCCAGAATCCTTTGCAAACCTCAAACTTGGGCTAAAAAAACACATTTTCCTCAAATTTTGGTGACAGAAAGTTCTGGAATCAGAGAGGAGCCACAAATTGTCTTCCACCCAGGGTTCCCCCAAGTCTCCTGATTAAAATGATACCTCACTTGTGTGGTTAGGCCTAGCGCCCGCGACAGGAAATGCCCCAAAATGCAACGTGGACACATCACTTTTTTTAAAGAAAACAGAGGTGTTATTTGCAAAGTGCCTACCTGTAGATTTTGGCCTCTAGCTCCGCCGGCACCTAGGGAAACCTACCAAACCTGTGCATTTCTGAAAACTAGAGACCTAGGGGAATCCAAGATGGGGTGACTTGTGGGGCTCTGACCAGGTTCTGTTACCCAGAATCCTTTGCAAACCTCAAAATTTGGCTATAAAAACAGATTTTCCTCATATTTTGGTGACAGAAAGTTCTGGAATCTGAGAGGAGCCACAAATTTCCTTCCTCCCAGCGTTCCCCCAAGTCTCCTGATTAAAATGATACCTCACTTGTGTGGGTAGGCCTAGCGCCCGCGACAGGAAATGCCCCAAAATGCAACGTGGACACATCACGTTTTTTTAAAGAAAACAGAGGTGTTTTTTGCAAAGTGCCTACCTGTAGATTTTGGCCTCTAGCTCAGCCGGCACCTAGGGAAACCTACCAAACCTGTGCATTTCTGAAAACTAGAGACCTAGGGGAATCCAAGATGGGGTGACTTGTGGGGCTCTGACCAGGTTCTGTTACCTAGAATCCTTTGCAAACCTCAAAATTTGGCTATAAAAACACATTTTCCTCATATTTTGGTGACAGAAAGTTCTGGAATCTGAGAGGAGCCACAAATTTCCTTCCACCCAGCGTTTCCCCAAGTCTCCCGATAAAAATGATACCTCACTTGTGTGGACAGGCCGAGCGCCCGTGACAGGAAATGCCCCAAAACACAACGTAGACACATCACATTTTTTGAAAGAAAACAGAGGTGTTTTTTGCAAAGTGCCTACCTGTAGATTTTGGCCTCTAGCTCAGCCGGCACCTAGGGAAACCTCCCAAACCTGTGCATTTCTGAAAACTAGAGACCTAGGGGAATCCAAGATGGGGTGACTTGTGGGGCTCTGACCAGGTTCTGTTACCCAGAATCCTTTGCAAACCTCAAAATTTGGCTAAAAAAACACATTTTCCTCACATTTTGGTGACAGAAAGTTCTGGAATCAGAGAGGAGCCACAAATTTCCTGCCTCCCAGCGTTCCCCCAAGTCTCCTGATTAAAATGATACCTCACTTGTGTGGGTAGGCCTAGCGCCCGCGACAGGAAATGCCCCAAAATGCAACGTGTACACATCACGTTTTTTTAAAGAAAACAGAGGTGTTTTTTGCAAAGTGCCTACCTGTAGATTTTGGCCTCTAGCTCAGCCGGCACCTAGGGAAACCTACCAAACCTGTGCATTTCTGAAAACTAGAGACCTAGGGGAATCCAAGATGGGGTGACTTGTGGGGCTCTGACCAGGTTCTGTTACCCAGAATCCTTTGCAAACCTCAAAATTTGGCTATAAAAACACATTTTCCTCATATTTTGGTGACAGAAAGTTCTGGAATCTGAGAGAAGCCACAAATTTCCTTCCACCCAGCGTTTCCCCAAGTCTCCCGATAAAAATGATACCTCACTTGTGTGGACAGGCCGAGCGCCCGTGACAGGAAATGCCCCAAAACACAACGTAGACACATCACATTTTTTGAAAGAAAACAGAGGTGTTTTTTGCAAAGTGCCTACCTGTAGATTTTGGCCTCTAGCTCAGCCGGCACCTAGGGAAACCTCCTAAACCTGTGCATTTCTGAAAACTAGAGACCTAGGGGAATCCAAGATGGGGTGACTTGTGGGGCTCTGACCAGGTTCTGTTACCCAGAATCCTTTGCAAACCTCACAATTTGGCTAAAAAAACACATTTTCCTCACATTTCGGTGACAGAAAGTTCTGGAATCTGAGAGGAGCCACAAATTTCCTGCCACCCAGCGTTCCCCCAAGTGTCCTGATAAAAATGATACCTCACTTGTGTGGGTAGGCCTAGTGCCCACTACAGGAAATGCCCCAAAACACAACGTGGACACATCACATTTTTTGAAAGAAAACAGAGGTGTTTTTTGCAAAGTGCCTACCTGTAGATTTTGGCCTCTAGCTCAGCCGCCACCTAGGGAAACCTACCAAACCTGTGCATTTTTGACAACTAGAGTCCTAGGAGAATCCAAGATGGGGTGACTTGTGGGGTTCTGACCAGGTTCTATTACCCAGAATCCTTTGCAAACCTCAAAATTTGTCTAAAAAAACACATTTTCCTCACATTTTGGTGACAGAAAGTTCTGGAATCAGAGAGGAGCCTCAAATTTTCTACCACCCAGTGTTCCCGCAAATCTCCCGATAAAAATAATACCTCACTTGTGTGGGTAGGCCTAGCGCCCGCGACAGGAAATGCCCCAAAACGCAATGTGGACAAATCACATTTTTTAAAAGAAAACAGAGGTGTTGTTTGCAAAGTACCTACTTGTAGATTTTGGCCTCTAGCTCAGCCGGCACCTAGGGAAACCTACCAAACCTGTGCATTTCTGAAAACTAGAGACCTAGGGGAATCCAAGATGGGGTGACTTGTGTGTTTCTGACCAGGTTCTGTTACCCAGAATCCTTTGCAAACCTCAAAATTTGGCTAAAAAAACAAATTTTCCTCACATTTTGGTGACAGAAAGTTCTGGAATCAGAGAGGAGCCTCAAATTTCCTTCCACCCAGCGTTCCCGCAAGTCTCCCGATAAAAATAATACCTCACTTGTGTGGGTAGGCCTAGTGCCAGCGACAGGAAATGCCCCAAGACGCAATGTGGACAAATCACATTTTTTGAAAGAAAACAGAAGTGTTGTTTGCAAAGTACCTACCTGTAGATTTTGGCCTCTAGCGCAGCCGGCACTTAGGGAAACCTACCAAACCTGTGCATTTCTGAAAACTAGAGACCTAGGGGAATCCAAGATGGGGTGACTTGTGGGGCTCTGACCAGGTTCTGTTACCCAGAATCCTTAGCAAACCTCAAAATTTGGCTAAAAAAACACATTTTCCTCACATTTTGGTTACCGAACGTTCTGGAATCTGAGAGGAGCCACAAATTTCCTTCCAACCAGCGTTCCCCCAAGTCTCCTGATAAAAATGATACCTCACTTGTGTGGATAGGCCGAGCGCCCGTGACAGGAAATGCCCCAAAACACAACGTGGACACATCACATTTTTTGAAAGAAAACAGAGGTGTTTTTTGCAAAGTGCCTACCTGTAGATTTTGGCCTCTAGCTCAGCCGCCACCTAGAGAAACCTACCAAACCTGTGCATTTTTGACAACTAGAGACCTAGGGGAATCCAAGATGGGGTGACTTGTTGGGTTCTGACCAGGTTCTGTTACCCAGAATACTTTGCAAACCTCAAAATTTGGCTAAAAAAACAAATTTTCCTCACATTTTGGTGACAGAAAGTTCTGGAATCAGAGAGGAGCCTCAAATTTCCTTCCACCCAGCGTTCCCGCAAATCTCACGATAAAAATAATACCTCACTTGTGTGGGTAGGCCTAGCGCCCGTGACAGGAAATGCCCCAAAACGCAATGTGGACACATCACATTTTTTTAAAGAAAACAGAGGTGTTGTTTGCAAAGTGCCTACCTGTAGATTTTGGCCTCTAGCTCAGCCAGCACCTAGGGAAACCAACCAAACCTGTGCATTTCTGAAAACTAGAGACCTAGGGGAATCCAAGATGGGGTGACTTGTGGGGCTCTGACCAGGTTCTGTTACCCAGAATCCTTTGCAAACCTCAAAATTTGGCTAAAAAAACACATTTTCCTCACATTTTGGTGACAGAACGTTCTGGAATCTGAGAGGAGCCACAAATTTCCTTCCAACCAGCGTTCTCCCAAGTCTCCCGATAAAAATGATACCTCACTTGTGTGGATAGGCCGAGCGCCCGTGACAGAAATGCCCCAAAACACAACGTGGACACATCACATTTTTTGAAAGAAAACAGAGGTGTTTTTTGCAAAGTGCCTACCTGTAGATTTTGACCTCTAGCTCAGCCGGCACCTAGGGAAACCTACCAAACCTGTGCATTTTTTAAAACTAGAGACCTAGGGGAATCCAAGATGGGGTGACTTCTGGGGCTCTGACCAGGTTCTGTTACCCAGAATACTTTGCAAACCTCAAAATTTGGCAAAAAAAACAGGTTTTCCTCACATTTCGGTGACAGAAAGTTCTGGAATCTGAGAGGAGCCACAAATTTCCTTCTACCCAGCGTTCCCCCAAGTCTCCCGATGCAAATGATACCTCACTTGTGTGGGTAGGCCTAGCGCCCGTGACAGGAAATGCCCCAAAACACAACGTGGACACATCACATTTTTTGAAAGAAAACAGAGGTGTTTTTGCAAAGTGTCTACCTGTAGATTTTGGCCTCTATCTCAGCCAGCACCTAGGGAAACCTACCACACCTGTGCATTTTTGAAAACTAAAGACCTACGGGAATCCAAGATGGGGTGACTTGTGGGGCTCTGACCAGGTTCTGTTACCCAGAATCGTTTGCAAACCTTAAAATTTGGCTAAAAAAACACGTTTTCCTCACATTTCGGTGACAGAAAGTTCTGGAATCTGAGAGGAGCCACAAATTTCCTTCTACCCAGCGTTCCCCCAAGTCTCCCGATGCAAATGATACCTCACTTGTGTGGGTAGGCCTAGCGCCCGTGACAGGAAATGCCCCAAAACACAACGTGGACACATCACATTTTTTTAAAGAAAACAGAGGTGTTTTTGCAAAGTGTCTACCTGTAGATTTTGGCCTCTATCTCAGCCAGCACCTAGGGAAACCTACCACACCTGTGCATTTTTGAAAACTAAAGACCTACGGGAATCCAAGATGGGGTGACTTGTGGGGCTCTGACCAGGTTCTGTTACCCAGAATCGTTTGCAAACCTTAAAATTTGGCTAAAAAAACACGTTTTCCTCACATTTCGGTGACAGAAAGTTCTGGAATCTGAGAGGAGCCACAAATTTCCTTCTACCCAGCGTTCCCCCAAGTCTCCCGATGCAAATGATACCTCACTTGTGTGGGTAGGACTAGCGCCCGTGACAGGAAATGTCCCAAAACACAACGTGGACACATCACATTTTTTTAAAGAAAACAGAGGTGTTTTTGCAAAGTGTCTACCTGTAGATTTTGGCCTCTATCTCAGCCAGAACCTAGGGAAACCTACCAAACCTGTGCATTTTTGAAAACTAAAGACCTAAGGGAATCCAAGATGGGGTGACTTGTGGGGCTCTGACCAGGTTCTGTTACCCAGAATCCTTTGCAAACCTCAAAATATGGCTAAAAAACCACATTTTCCTCATATTTTGGTGACAGAAAGTTCTGGAATCTGAGAGGAGTCACAAATTTCCTTCCACCCAGCATTCCCCCAAGTCTCCTGATAAAAATTATACCTCACTTGTGTGGGTAGGCCTAGAGCCCGCGAAAGGAAATGCCCCAAAACGCAACATGGACTCATCACATTTTTTTAAAGAAAACAGAGGTATTTATTGTAAAGTGCCTACCTGTAGATTTTGGCCTCTAGCTCAGCCGGCAACTAGGGAAACCCACCAAACCTGTGCATTTTTGAAAACTAAAGACCTAGTGGAATCCAAGTTGGGGTGACTTGTGGGGCTCTGACCAGGGTCTGTTACCCAGAATCCTTTGCAAACCTTAAAATTTGGCTAAAAAAACAAGTTTTCCTCACATTTCGGTGACAGAAAGTTCTGGAATCAGAGAGGAGCCACAAATTTCCTTCCACCCAGCGTTCCCCCAAGTCTCCTGATAAAAATTATACCTCACTTGTGTGGGTAGGCTTAGCGCCCGTGACAGGAAATGCCCCAAAACACAAAGTGGACACATCACATTTTTTTAAAGAAAACAGAGGTGTTTTTTGCTAAGTGCCTACCTATAGATTTTGGCCTCGAGCTTATAAGGCACATAGGGAAACCTACCAAACCTGTGCATTTTTGAAAACTAGAGATCTAGGGGAATTCAAGATGGGGTGACTTTTGGGGGATTCTGACCAGGTTCTGTTACCCAGAATCCTTTGCAAACCTCAAAATTTGGCTAAAAAAACACATTTTCCTCACATTTCGGTGACAGAAAGTTCTGGAATCTGAGAGAAGCCACACATTTTCTTCCACCCAGCGTTCCCCCAAGTCTCCCGATAAAAATTATACCTCACTTGTGTGGGTAGGCCTAGCGCCCGCGACAGGAAATGGCCCAAAACACAACGTGGACAAGTCACATTTTTTCATAGAAAACAGTGCCTACCTGTGGATTTTGGCCACTAGCTCAGCCGGCACCTGGGGAAACCTAGCAAACCAGCGCATTTTTGAAAACTAGAAACCCAGGGTAATCCAAGATGGGGTGACTTGTGGGGCTCTGACCAAGTTCTGTTACCCAGAAGCCTTTGCAAACCTCAAAATTTGGCAAAAAAACACATTTTCCTCACATTTCGGTGACAGAAAGTCCTGGAATCAGAGAGAAGCCACAAATTTCCTTCCACCCAGCGTTCCCCCAAGTCTCCCGATAAAAATGAAACCTCACTTGTGTGGGTAGGCTTAGCGCCCGTGACAGGAAATGGCCCAAAACACAATGTGGACACTTCAAATTTTTTCATAGAAAACAGTGCCTACCTGTGGATTTTGGCCTCTAGCTCAGCCGGCCACAGGGGGGGGCAGATATGGCCTAAAATAAATTTGACCCCCCACCCTCACAACCCCCCCAACCCCTGGAGCGACACTTGCCTATGGGGTCGCTCCCCCTGCGTGACATTGGCGCCCCAAAAAAAAAATCCCCGGTGCCTAATGGTTTCTGCCCCCTTGGGGGCAGATTGACCTAAAATCGGCCAATCTGCCCCCAAGGGGGGCAGAAATGGTCTAAATACAATTTGCCCCCCAGGGGAGCGACCCTTCTCTAAAAAAACAAAAAAAAAAAAAAAAAAAAAAAAAAAATTGCCCTGGTGCCTAGAGGTTTCTGCCCCCCCGGGGGCAGATCGGCCTAATAACAATAGACCAATCTGCCCCCAGGCGGGGCAGAAATGGCCTAAAATAAATTTCCCCCCCCACCCTCCCAACCACCCTCGGGAGCGACGCTTGCCTACGGGGTCGCTCCCCCTGCGTGACATTGGCGCCAAATAAAAAATCCCCGGTGCCTAGTGGTTTCTGCCCCATTGGGGGCAGATTGACCTAAAATCGGCCAATCTGCCCCCAAGGGGGTCAGAAATGATCTAAATACAATTTGCCCCCCAGGGGAGCGACCCTTGCCTAATGAGTCGCTCCCCATCTCTAAAAAAACAACCCAAAAAAAAAACCACACATTTTTTTTTGCCTTGGCGCCTAGAGGTTTCTGCCCCCCCTGGGGGCAGATAGGCCTAATAACAATAGGCCGATCTGCCCCCAGGGGGGGAAGAAATGGCCTAAAATAAATTTGCCCCCCCATCCCCCCTTGCCCACAAGGTCGCTCCCCCTGCGTGACTGCGCAAAAAAAGATCCCTGGTGCCCAGTGGTTTCTGCCCCCCTTGGGGGCAGATTTACCTAAAATCGGCCGATCTGTCCCCAAAGCGGGCAGAAATGGCCTAAATACAATTTGCCCCTCCAGGGGAGCGACCTTTGCCTAAGGGGTCGCTCCCCATCTCTAAAAAAACAAACAAACAAAAAAAAAAGAAAAAAAAAATTGCCCTGGCGCCTAGAGGTTTCTGCCCCCCCTGGGGGCAGATCGGCGTAATAACAAGAGGCCGATCTTCCCCCAGGGGGGGCAGAAATGGCCTAAAATAAATTTGCCCCCCCCACCCCCTCCCCCCCCGGGGAGCGACCCTTGCCTACAAGGTCGCTCCCCTTGCGTGACAGTGCAAGAAAAAGATCCCTGGTGCCTAGTGGTTTCTGACCCCCCTGGGGGCAGATCGGCATAATAACAATAGGCCGATCTGCCCCCAGGGGGGGCAGAAATGGCCCAAAATAAATTTCCCCCCCCCCAGGGGAGCGACCCTTGCCTACGGGGTCGCTCCCCCTGCGTGACATTGGCGCCAAAAAAAAAATCCCCGGTGCCTAGTGGTTTCTGCCCCCCTATAATCGGCCGATCTGCCCCCAAAGAGGGCAGAAATGGCCTAAATACAATTTACCCCTCCAGGGGAGCCACCCTTGCCTAAGGGGACGCTCCCCATCTGTAAAACAACAACAACAACAAAAATCCCCGGTGCCTAGTGGTTTCTGCCCCCCTTGATCGGCCTAATTACAATAGGCTGATCTGCCCCCATGGGGGGCAGAAATGGCCTAAAATAAATTTGCCTCTCAGGGGAACGACCCTTGCCTAAGGGGTCGCTCCCCTTACGTGAAAAACAAACAAAACAAAAAAACTCCCTGGTGTCTAGTGGTTTCTACCCCCCTTGGGGGCAGATTGTCCTCATAAAAATAGGCCAATCTGCCCCCAGGGGGGCAGAAATGGTCTAAATATAATTTGCCCCCTATGGGAGCGACCCTTGCCTAAGGGGTCGCTCCCCACACCTAAAACACAAAACAAAATAGGGGCAGGGGGCAATGGGGGGGGGCAGAAAAGGCCTTAAAAAAAATGCCCCCCTGGAAGCGACCCTTGCCCAAGGGGTCGCTCCCTTAGGTCACTTTAACCCCTTCTGTGCCGCGGACGTAGTGGTTACGTCCCGCGGCACAGTGCTGCTGTGCCGAGGACGTAACCACTACGTCCTCGGCACACAGCCCAGAGGGAGCGCTCTCGCTCCCTCTGTGTGCTTCCCCCCACCCCCCCAAAGTCAGGGAAGGAAGGGGAAGCCCTTCCCCTTCCACCCCCGACCCCCCCACCCCCCCCATAATGACGTCAGCGCGCGATCGCGCGCTGACTTCATTATGGGGATTTCGCCGCACAGGAAGCCATTTGCTTCCTGTGCGGCGACGAGGAAAGAGGTGAGTTCCTCTTCCCGGTGGGTGGGGGGTTTGGGCTAAAGAGGCACCGGGGGAAAGGAAAGGCTTTTCCTTTCCCCCGGTGTCTCTTTGAGCATTCCTGCTGCCCGATCGCATTGCGATCGGGCAGCAGGAATGCCCACTAGACACCAGGGATTTTTTTTTTTGTTGTTTGCTCGTGTTTCTTGCTGGCGGGGAGCGGCCCCTTGGGCAAGGGTCGCTCCCCTTGTGGGGGCAATTAGTTACGGCCATTTCTGCCCCCCTTGGGGGCAGATTGGCCTACTTTTTAGGCGGATCTGCCCCCAAGGGGGGCAGAAACCACTGGATCACCAGGGAATTATATTTTCTGTGCAGGTATGTTGGGAGGGGGTGCCCCCTTGGGCAAGGGGCGCCCCCCCCAAGGGGGCAGAGAACTGTTGGCCATTTCTGCCCCCCTTGGGGGCAGATCGGCCTATTTTTTTTAGGTCCATCTGCCCCCAAGGGGGGCAGAAGCCACTTAGGCACCAGGGATTGTGTGTGTAGTGGATGGGGGGGCGCCCCCTTGGGCAAGGGTCGCTCCCCTTTGGGGGGCATGTCTTTTAGGGCCATTTCTGCCCCCCTTGAGGGCAGATCAGCCTATTATTTTTAGGTTGATCTGCCCCAAGGGGGGCAGAAACCACTAGAACGCCAGGGATGTTTTTTTATGTGTTTATTTTTGTGGGGGGGGCGTCCCCATGGGCACGGGGTGCCCCCCCAAGGGGGGCATTGACCTGTTGGCCATTTCTGCCCCCCCTGGGGGCAGATGGGCCTATTTTTCTAGACCCACCTGCCCCCAAGGGGGGCAGAAGCCACGTAGACACCAGGGATAGTGTGTGTGTGTGTGTGTGTTAGTGGATGGGGGGGGGCTTGGGCAAGGGTCGCCCCCCACTTTGGGGGCACATGTACCCAGGCCATTTCTGCACCCCTTGGAGACAGATCAGCCTATTATTTTTAGGCTGATCTGCCCCCAAGGGGGGCAGAAACCACTAGAACGCCAGGGTTTTTTTTTTATGTGTTTATTTTTGTGGGGGGGCGTCCCCTTGGGCACGGGGCGCCCCCCCAAGGGGGGCATTGACCTGTTGGCCATTTCTGCCCCCCCTGGGGGCAGATGGGCCTATTTTTCTAGACCCACCTGCCCCCAAGGGGGGCAGAAGCCACGTAGACACCAGGGATAGTGTGTGTGTGTGTGTGTGTTAGTGGATGGGGGGGGGCTTGGGCAAGGGTCGCCCCCCACTTTGGGGGCACATGTACCCAGGCCATTTCTGCACCCCTTGGAGACAGATCAGCCTATTATTTTTAGGCTGATCTGCCCCCAAGGGGGGCAGAAACCACTAGAACGCCAGGGATTTTTTTTTATGTGTTTATTTTTGTGGGGGTGCGTCCGCTCGGGCACGGGGCGCCCCCCCAAGGGGGGCATTGACCTGTTGGCCATTTCTGCCCCCCCTGGGGGCAGATGGGCCTATTTTTCTAGACCCACCTGCCCCCAAGGGGGGCAGAAGCCACGTAGACACCAGGGATAGTGTGTGTGTGTGTGTGTGTTAGTGGATGGGGGGGGGCTTGGGCAAGGGTCGCCCCCCACTTTGGGGGCACATGTACCCAGGCCATTTCTGCACCCCTTGGAGACAGATCAGCCTATTATTTTTAGGCTGATCTGCCCCCAAGGGGGGCAGAAACCACTAGAACGCCAGGGTTTTTTTTTTAATGTGTTTATTTTTGTGGGGGGGCGTCCCCTTGGGCACGGGGCGCCCCCCCCAAGGGGGGCATTGACCTGTTGGCCATTTCTGCCCCCCCTGGGGGCAGATGGGCCTATTTTTCTAGACCCACCTGCCCCCAAGGGGGGCAGAAGCCACGTAGACACCAGGGATAGTGTGTGTGTGTGTGTGTGTTAGTGGATGGGGGGGGGCTTGGGCAAGGGTCGCCCCCCACTTTGGGGGCACATGTACCCAGGCCATTTCTGCACCCCTTGGAGACAGATCAGCCTATTATTTTTAGGCTGATCTGCCCCCAAGGGGGGCAGAAACCACTAGAACGCCAGGGATTTTTTTTTATGTGTTTATTTTTGTGGGGGGGGCGTCCGCTCGGGCACGGGGCGCCCCCCCAAGGGGGGCATTGACCTGTTGGCCATTTCTGCCCCCCCTGGGGGCAGATGGGCCTATTTTTCTAGACCCACCTGCCCCCAAGGGGGGCAGAAGCCACGTAGACACCAGGGATAGTGTGTGTGTGTGTGTGTGTTAGTGGATGGGGGGGGGCTTGGGCAAGGGTCGCCCCCCACTTTGGGGGCACATGTACCCAGGCCATTTCTGCACCCCTTGGAGACAGATCAGCCTATTATTTTTAGGCTGATCTGCCCCCAAGGGGGGCAGAAACCACTAGAACGCCAGGGTTTTTTTTTAATGTGTTTATTTTTGTGGGGGGGCGTCCCCTTGGGCACCGGGCGCCCCCCCAAGGGGGGCATTGACCTGTTGGCCATTTCTGCCCCCCCTGGGGGCAGATGGGCCTATTTTTCTAGACCCACCTGCCCCCAAGGGGGGCAGAAGCCACGTAGACACCAGGGATAGTGTGTGTGTGTGTGTGTGTTAGTGGATGGGGGGGGCTTGGGCAAGGGTCGCCCCCCACTTTGGGGGCACATGTACCCAGGCCATTTCTGCACCCCTTGGAGACAGATCAGCCTATTATTTTTAGGCTGATCTGCCCCCAAGGGGGGCAGAAACCACTAGAACGCCAGGGATTTTTTTTTATGTGTTTATTTTTGTGGGGGGGCCTCCCCTCGGGCACGGGGCGCCCCCCCAAGGGGGGCATTGACCTGTTGGCCATTTCTGCCCCCCCTGGGGGCAGATGGGCCTATTTTTCTAGACCCACCTGCCCCCAAGGGGGGCAGAAGCCACGTAGACACCAGGGATAGTGTGTGTGTGTGTGTGTGTTAGTGGATGGGGGGGGGCTTGGGCAAGGGTCGCCCCCCACTTTGGGGGCACATGTACCCAGGCCATTTCTGCACCCCTTGGAGACAGATCAGCCTATTATTTTTAGGCTGATCTGCCCCCAAGGGGGGCAGAAACCACTAGAACGCCAGGGATTTTTTTTTATGTGTTTATTTTTGTGGGGGGGCGTCCCCTTGGTCACGGGGCGCCCCCCCCAACGGGGGCATTGACCTGTTGGCCATTTCTACACCCCCTGGGGGCAGATGGGCCTATTTTCTTAGGCCCACCTGCCCCCAAGGGGGCAGAAGCCACTTAGGCACCAGGGATAGTGTTGTGTGTGTTTTTTTTGTTTTTTTTTGTTTGAGGGCTGTCCCCTTTGGCAAGGGTCGCTCTCCATGGGGACACAGTACTAAAGGTATTTTCTGGCTTCCTTGGGGCAGACAGGCCTATTTTTTTAGTAGGCCCATCTGCCCCTATGACAGAATCCACTTAGGCACCAATTTCTAAAATGTTTGATGGTGGGGTGTTTGTCAACTGAAGAAGTCTTTGCATTTGTGATAAAAAAAAATTTCCTCCTTTTTGTTCTAGTTCAAAGCTTTTGCTTTATTTGCTGTGGCTCCTTGCGGTTTTGGCGGTGGTTGACCTGCAGTTTGCACAGTTGCATGTTTTAGGTAAGTAAAAACAATTTACTCCAAAGGAGTATTGTTGCCATGCATGAATGACATGTTTGTAGGGGGTGTACTAAATGCAGGATTGTGTGTGAAATTGTCCTTAGGTTTGGGCACAATGATATTTGTTGTGTCTTATTTCTAATTTGCCTTTCTTTCTTTCTTTTTAGTGGGATATCATTGGTGATTGCTGTGTAGTTGCTGGTGAATCAAGCTTTTTCAGGCAAGTGAGCGGTATAGTTTTTGAGTTTGTAACTCTTACTAACAAAGCTACACTTTGTTACTTGTCTTACACAGTGCTGGTTGTTGGTGGTGAATTTGTCCAGTTAATTTTAGCAGGAGAGATCATGGCTAGCCGCAGGATGACCGCTCAGCAGGTGGTTGGTATGCTTTTTGAGTCACAGTCTGATCATGACTATGAGACGGACTCTGCATCTGAGGCAGAGGAGGAAGTCAGAGATTCTGGCAGTGATGTTTCTGTTGGAGGGGAATCTTCTGATGATGAAGCCACACTCAGTGCAGATGAAGGTTCTGTTTTAGAGGAGGACATTGATGTGCCAATAGTGCAGCAACCTGGGGCTGAAAGGTTTCCCGTTAGAAGACCTGATGTCTGGGTTGCCCCAAACATGGAGCAGCCAGAGTTGCCTGCCTTTACTGGTCTTCCGGGGTGTAACGCCAATACAGAGAACTTTATGCCTATCAATTTCTTTGAGTTATTCATGGATGATGTGTTTTTGGAAGAGATTGTTGAGCAGACTAATTTGTATGCGGAGCAGCATTTGAGGGACAACGCTGCTAGACTTAGGCCACACTCTAGAGCTGCCCAGTGGATTCCCACAAATTTGGAGGAGCTAAAAAAGTTTTTGGGTTTGACTTTTTTGATGGGGTTGATAAGGAAGCCGTCACTGGCTTCTTATTGGTCTACTAGTCCCTTGATGGCAACAGCTATATTTCCAGCTACCATGAGTCGTAATCGGTATTTGCTTCTTCTTAGGATGCTGCATTTTGTTGACAATGCATTAGCCTTGCCACGAGATCACCCAGATTCTGACCGTCTTTTTAAGATTAGGCCTGTCCTTGATCATTTTGTAGATCGGTTTTCGGAGGTCTATGTTCCAGGCAAAGAGATAAGTGTGGACGAGTCTTTGGTCCTCTTCAAGGGTCGTTTGGTTTTTAGGCAGTACATTCCTAGCAAAAGGGCACGATATGGAATTAAATTGTATATGCTGTCTGAAAGTAGGACAGGATATGTGTATAGTTTCCGTGTGTACACTGGTAGGGATTCCAATATTGACCCCCCTGGTTGTCCTCCCACTTTTGGAGTTACTGAGAAAATAGTGTGGGATCTTGGTAGACGACTGTTCAACAAAGGTCACCATTTGTATGTAGATAACTTCTACACTGGTGTGCAGTTGTTCAAGGAATTGTTTAGAGTGGACACAGTTGCTTGTGGCACAATCCGTTCTAACCGGAAAGGCTATCCAAGGGAGCTTGTCTGTAAAAAACTTGAGAGGGGACAGTGCTGTGCCTTGCGGAACGAGGAGCTGCTAGCTTTGAAATTTTCAGACAAGAGGGATGTCTACATGCTAAGTACCATCCATGATGAGAGTACTTCCCCTGTGACTGTTTGGGGCCAGGTTGCTGAAGTGCGCAAACCTGTGTGCATTTTAGATTATAATAAGCACATGGGAGGTGTAGATAGAGTTGACCAGAGGTTGGAACCTTATACTGCTATTCGTAAGTCTTATGTTTGGTATAAGAAGTTAGCACTTCACCTCTTCCACTTAGCAACCTTCAATGCTTTTATTGTGTTTAGGGATAGGTCTCCAGACTCAAAGATGACATTTGTGAAATTTCAGGAGTCAGTGATAGAGAGCCTTATTGTGGTGGAACAGGCCAGAGTTCCTAGAGAAGCAGTGGTGGAGGATGTGGCTAGATTGAAAGATCGCCACTTTGCTGAGCACATTCCTCCCACACCCAAAAAAGACTTTCCAGCTAAGAAATGTAGAGTGTGTTTTCGAAGAGGTATCCGGAGGGAGTCTCGAATGTACTGCCCAGATTGTCCTTCAAAGCCTGGGCTGTGTGTCGGTGCTTGTTTTAAGAATTACCACACCCAGAAGAATTTCTGGGAACAACCATGAGTGTAAACTCATGTCTGTTTTGTATTTTCATGTGTTTAGTTTCATGGTTAGCATTTCTGTCATGTTGTTAGTTAGAGCTTTTGTGTTTGTTGTTTTGTAATTCTTTCTACTTAGTTAGGGGTTCCTCTGTTAAAAAAAAAAAAATATGATGCCATTGTGTGTGGAGTGGGGCTTGGCTGAGACTGTACATATTGACTTGATGTTGGCTACTGCAACACACTGCAAGCCAAACACCAGTCCACACACTCCCATCAGCTGGTGTGATTGTTGTATCAGGCATGTGGGCGTATGTAAGTGATGGGCCCTTGAGTGGCGCTGTCTGTCGATGTGAGTGTTGTAATGTGCTGGGCCCGTGGCTGGCGGTGTGAATGGCCTTGTGTGTGTCATGTATGAAAGTTGTGTGAATGGACTGTAAAGCGGTTGGTGCCTTGTCGCGGCTTTACAGCTCACGAGCTGTGAGTCATTGGTTCAGTTTTTTGCCTTTCAGTTACTAACAGTGCTTTTCATTTTTGTGAAAGCTCTTGTTAGTAAAATTTGATCCACTGAACCATCACTCACCCTCGTGCCAAATCCAACCAGTATGTGTGGTAAAAATGACCAAACCTGCTCTGCTGTAATCAGGCGTCGCAGCACACCTATGACACGCTAGGTGCCTCAGGTGGGACCCCGATGATGAAGCATGCCACCAACTTGGTTGGTGGGTGAGGGGTCTTTTTCAGATAACCTAAGTGTGTTTCTTTTAAAAATTTTAGTGTTTGGCACATCACGGACGTATGTGGGCACATCAAAACGATATATTACAAAACTACCTCTGTTTGGGGGGGGAGAGGGCACCTATGTTTTTGGTCCTGTGTGCGGCCTTCATCTAGGGAAACCTACCAAACCCAGACATTTTTTAAAACTAGACACCCCAAGGAGTCTAGGGAGGAGTGGCTTGCGTGGATCCCCCAACATTTTCTTACCCAGACTCCTCTGTAAACCTCAAAATGTGCTTAAAAAAAGCATATTTTCCGGACTTTTCTTCGTACGATCACCACTCCAGCACAAAATTCCTACTCCCCAGTGTTCCCCTCAGTCTCCCAAATAAAATGACACCTCACGTATGTGGGTCCCCAAAGCAGAGTCAGTCTAAAGATGTATAAAAGAATATGTCCTTATAAACTCGCAGTACTATCCCCTGTATCTCTACAAGTTTTGGGCCTTATTCTGTTGGAGGCACCTGGCACACCCACACAACTGAGGTATCATTTTTATCGGGAGACTTGGGGGAACGCTGGGTGGAAGGAAATTTGTGGCTCCACTCAGATTCCAGAACTTTCTGTCACCGAAATGTGTGAAAAATGCGTTTTTTTAGCCAATATTTGAGGTTTGGAAAGGATTCTGGGTAACAGAACCTGGTCAGAGCCCCTCAAGTCACCCCATCTTGGATTCCCCTAGGTCTCTAGTTTTCAGAAATGCACAGGTTTGGTAGGTTTCCCTAGGTGCTGGCTGAGCTACAGGCCAAAAACTACAGGTAGGCACTGTTTTCAATGAAAAAATGTGATGTGTCCACGTTGCGCTTTGGGGCGTTTCCTGTCGCGGGCGCTAGGCCTACCCACACAAGTGAGGTATCATTTTTATCGGGAGACGTGGGGGAACGCTGGGTGGAATCAAATTTGTGGCTCCTCTCAGATTCCAGAACTTTCTGCCACAGAAATGTGAGGAACATGTGTTTTTTTAGCCAATTTTTGAGCTTTGCAAAGGATTCTGGGTAACAGAACCTGGTCCGAGCCCCGCCAGTCACCCCTCCTTGGATTCCCCTAGGTCTCTAGTTTTCAGAAATGCACAGGTTTGGTAGGTTTCCCTAGGTGGCGGCTGAGCTACAGGCCAAAATCTACAGGTAGGCACTTTGCTAAAAACAGGTCTGTTTTCTGTGATGTGTCCACGTTGCGCTTTGGGGCGTTTCCTGTCGCGGGCGCTAGGCCTACCCACACAAGTGAGGTATCATTTTTATCGGGAGACGTGGGGGAACGCTGGGTGGAAGGAAATTTGTGGCTCCTCTCAGATTCCAGAACTTTCTGCCACAGAAATGTGAGGAACATGTGTTTTTTTAGCCAATTTTTGAGCTTTGCAAAGGATTCTGGGTAACAGAACCTGGTCCGAGCCCCGCCAGTCACCCCTCCTTGGATTCCCCTAGGTCTCTAGTTTTCAGAAATGCACAGGTTTGGTAGGTTTCCCTAGGTGGCGGCTGAGCTACAGGCCAAAATCTACAGGTAGGCACTTCGCTAAAAACAGGTCTGTTTTCTTCCAAAATTTTGGTGGTGTCCACGTTGCGCTTTGGGGCGTTTCCTGTCGCGGGCGCTAGGCCTACCCACGCAAGTGAGGTATCATTTTTATCGGGAGACTTGGGGGAACGCTGGGTGGAAGGAAATTTGTGGCTCCTCCCAGATTCCAGAACTTTCTGCCACAGAAATGTGAGGAACATGTGTTTTTTTAGCCAATTTTTGAGCTTTGCAAAGGATTCTGGGTAACAGAACCTGGTCCGAGCCCCGCCAGTCACCCCTCCTTGGATTCCCCTAGGTCTCTAGTTTTCAGAAATGCACAGGTTTGGTAGGTTTCCCTAGGTGGCGGCTGAGCTACAGGCCAAAATCTACAGGTAGGCACTTTGCTAAAAACAGGTCTGTTTTCAGTGATGTGTCCACGTTGCGCTTTGGGGCGTTTCCTGTCGCGGGCGCTAGGCCTACCCACACAAGTGAGGTATCATTTTTATCGGGAGACGTGGGGAAACGCTGGGTGGAATCAAATTTGTGGCTCCTCTCAGATTCCAGAACTTTCTGCCACAGAAATGTGAGGAACATGTGTTTATTTAGCCAATTTTTGAGCTTTGCAAAGGATTCTGGGTAACAGAACCTGGTCCGAGCCCCGCCAGTCACCCCTCCTTGGATTCCCCTAGGTCTCTAGTTTTCAGAAATGCACAGGTTTGGTAGGTTTCCCTAGGTGGCGGCTGAGCTACAGGCCAAAATCTACAGGTAGGCACTTCGCTAAAAACAGGTCTGTTTTCTTCCAAAATTTTGGTGGTGTCCACGTTGCGCTTTGGGGCGTTTCCTGTCGCGGGCGCTAGGCCTACCCACGCAAGTGAGGTATCATTTTTATCGGGAGACTTGGGGGAACGCTGGGTGGAAGGAAATTTGTGGCTCCTCCCAGATTCCAGAACTTTCTGCCACAGAAATGTGAGGAACATGTGTTTTTTTAGCCAATTTTTGAGCTTTGCAAAGGATTCTGGGTAACAGAACCTGGTCCGAGCCCCGCCAGTCACCCCTCCTTGGATTCCCCTAGGTCTCTAGTTTTCAGAAATGTACAGGTTTGGTAGGTTTCCCTAGGTGGCGGCTGAGCTACAGGCCAAAATCTACAGGTAGGCACTTTGCTAAAAACAGGTCTGTTTTCTGTGATGTGTCCACGTTGCGCTTTGGGGCGTTTCCTTTCGCGGGCGCTAGGCCTACCCACACAAGTGAGGTATCATTTTTATCGGGAGACGTGGGGGAACGCTGGGTGGAAGGAAATTTGTGGCTCCTCTCAGATTCCAGAACTTTCTGCCACAGAAATGTGAGGAACATGTGTTTTTTTATCCAATTTTTGAGCTTTGCAAAGGATTCTGGGTAACAGAACCTGGTCCGAGCCCCGCCAGTCACCCCTCCTTGGATTCCCCTAGGTCTCTAGTTTTCAGAAATGCACAGGTTTGGTAGGTTTCCCTAGGTGGCGGCTGAGCTACAGGCCAAAATCTACAGGTAGGCACTTCGCTAAAAACAGGTCTGTTTTCTTCCAAAATTTTGGTGGTGTCCACGTTGCGCTTTGGGGCGTTTCCTGTCGCGGGCGCTAGGCCTACCCACGCAAGTGAGGTATCATTTTTATCGGGAGACTTGGGGGAACGCTGGGTGGAAGGAAATTTGTGGCTCCTCCCAGATTCCAGAACTTTCTGCCACAGAAATGTGAGGAACATGTGTTTTTTTAGCCAATTTTTGAGCTTTGCAAAGGATTCTGGGTAACAGAACCTGGTCCGAGCCACACAAATCACCCCATCTTGGATTCCCCTAGGTCTCTAGTTTTCAGAAATGCACAGGTTTGGTAGGTTTCCCTAGGTGGCGGCTGAGCTAGAGGCCAAAATCTACAGGTAGGCACTTTGCTAAAAACAGGTCTGTTTTCTGTGATGTGTCCACGTTGCGCTTTGGGGCGTTTCCTGTCGCGGGCGCTAGGCCTACCCACACATGTGAGGTATCATTTTTATCGGGAGACGTGGGGGAACGCTGGGTGGAAGGACATTTGTGGCTCCTCTCAGATTCCAGCACTTTCTGCCACAGAAATGTGAGGAACATGTGTTTTTTTAGCCAATTTTTGAGCTTTGCAAAGGATTCTGGGTAACAGAACCTGGTCCGAGCCACACAAATCACCCCATCTTGGATTCCCCTAGGTCTCTAGTTTTCAGAAATGCACAGGTTTGGTAGGTTTCCCTAGGTGGCGGCTGAGCTAGAGGCCAAAATCTACAGGTAGGCACTTTGCTAAAAACAGGTCTGTTTTCTGTGATGTGTCCACATTGCGCTTTGGGGTGTTTCCTGTCGCGGGCGCTAGGCCTACCCACACAAGTGAGGTATCATTTTTATCGGGAGACGTGGGGGAACGCTGGGTGGAAGGAAATTTGTGGCTCCTCTCAGATTCCAGAACTTTCTGCCACAGAAATGTGAGGAACATGTGTTTTTTTAGCCAAATTTTGAGGTTTGCAAAGGATTCTGGGTAACAGAACCTGGTCCGAGCCACACAAATCACCCCATCTTGGATTCCCCTAGGTCTCTAGTTTTCAGAAATGCACAGGTTTGGTAGGTTTCCCTAGGTGGCGGCTGAGTTAGAGGCAAAAATCTACAGGTAGGCACTTTGCTAAAAACAGGTCTGTTTTCTGTGATGTGTCCACGTTGCGCTTTGGTGCGTTTCCTGTCGCGGGCGCTAGGCCTACCCACACAAGTGAGGTATCATTTTTATCGGGAGACTTGGGGGAACATAGAATAGCAAAACAAGTGTTATTGCCCCTTGTCTTTCTCTACATTTTTCCCTTCCAAATGTAAGACAGTGTGTAAAAAAGACGTCTATTTGAGAAATGCCCGGTAATTCACATGCTAGTATGGGCAGCCCGGAATTCAGAGATGTGCAAATAACCACTGCTTCTCAACACCTTATCTTGTGCCCATTTTGGAAATACAAAGGTTTTCTTGATAGCTATTTTTTACTCTTTATATTTCAGCAAATGAATTGCTGTATACCCGGCATAGAATGAAAACCCACTGCAGGGTGCAGGTCATTTATTGGCTCTGGGTACCTAGAGTTCTTGATGAACCTACAAGCCCTATATATCCCCGCAACCAGAAGAGTCCAGCAGACGTAACGGTATATTGCTTTCGAAAATCTGACATTGCAGGAAAAAGTTACAGAGTAAAACTTAGAGAAAAATTTATGTTTTTTTCACCTCAATTTCAATATTTTTCTTTTTCAGTTGCTATTTTCTGTAGGAAACCCTTGTAGGATCTACACAAATTACCCCTTGCTGAATTCAGAATTTTGTCTACTTTTCAGAAATGTTGCGGTTTATGGGATCCAGCGTTGGTTTCATGCCCATTTCTGTCACTGACTGGAAGGAGGCTGAAAGCACAAAAAATCGTAAAAATGGGGTATGTCCCAGTAAAATGCCAAAATTGGGTTGAAAAATTGGGTTTTCTGATTCAAGTCTGCCTGTTCCTGAAAGCTGGGAAGCTGGTGATTTTATCACCGCAAACCCTTTGTTGATGCCCTTTTCAGGGAAAAAACTACAAGCCTTCTTCTGCAGCCCATTTTTCCAAATTTTTTAAAAAAAATGAAATTTTCACTGTTTTTTGGCTAATTTCTTGGCCTCCTTCTGGGGAACCCACAAAGTCTGGGTACCTCTAGAATCCCTAGGATGTTGGAAAAAAAGGACGCAAATTTGGCATGGGTAGCTTATGTGAACAAAAAGTTATGAGGGCCTAAGCGCGAACTGCTCCAAATAGCCAAAAAAAGGCTCGGCACAGGAGGGGGAAAAGGCCTGGCAGCGAAGGGGTTAAAAGATTTTTTTTTTAAATCCCTGGTGTCTAGTGGGGTTTCAAAAGCCGGATTGCAAGCAATCCGGCTTTTGAAACCCTGGGAGAGACTTCAAAGGGAAGGAAATAAATTTCCTTCCCTTTGAAGCCTCTCCTTACCTTTAATAGGCCATATGGCGTCATAGGGTACACCCGGAGTTTTCTTTTCAAAATTGATGCTATTGTAGGTGCAAACACATTTCTTACGCTGCTCTTTGTTCTGGCTTGTAATACATTCAGACTGTCTGGAACAGCATAAGCAGTAAAAATTTACATTGTTAACCTTTGGCGTAGACTCCTCTATAGCATCTCTTTCTGCAGTTGTTTTCTACGGTTCAAACAGAAAGCAAAAAACAAACTATTAGCTAAAAGTACGATATCAGCGTATACACTATAATTGTCTACAGACTTTTTACTGACCTCAGCATTTTCACTAAACTCAGTGGCTGCTCTGAAATCTTGCGAGTCGCATAGGTCCATTGGTGTGTAAGGGCTTCAGAGTTTACACTTGCTGGCTATACAATGACTGCCTCTGGATCAAGGTCCTCCTGAAAGCCCATGTCTTCATAGACTGGCAATTTCGGTGGTGCTACACCTTCTTCTCTTCATCATGTTCAGTGTTGATGAAGTTGATTGCATCACTTAACTCATCTTTCAAGACTTCGCTGCCGCTGCTGTCGACCTTAATAGGGGATATCAGTTGCGGCAAATTCTTGAGGCTAAGCTTTCCAAGCCACTGGCAAAGTTCCCCTTGAAAACTAGTAACATCAGAACCCCCATCTTTAGGGGCAGTCTGCTGTGCATTCTCATCCAACACAAGAGGTTAGGGTCCGATAGTATCTATTGATAGTGTTATGGCCCCCTGAGGAGGCAGCTTTGCTTTGCTGAGTGGATTGTATCTCTCCATATTGCCTTGACAACCTATTTCAGCAATGGTTCACACATAGCGATCACATGCTCTCCTTGATGGCTCTGATACGTTGGGGTTACACGTGATACTATCCATATGTCACGACCTTTGCAGCATTTGTTCAGGCCCTCTTTTCAGATTAGCCAACAGTGTGGAGGTTTGACCTTACACTCCCAATGCTCTGCCCTGTGAGGAGGCCCCCAAGCAGCCTCTTGGTCCTGAATGTCTGACATGTCCAGACCTGTCCTCTTGGGCTCTGAAACAGGTTGCACACAACCAGGGCCCTCATTTTACAGAGCCCGTAGACCTAGACACAGGGCCAGGACCCTGGCACACGACTAACACGTGACCATCTGATGTCACAACCCACATGACACACCTACACCTACGTCAGTGCCTACGCCAGCACGGGGTGGAGGCACCCACATCACTGCCTACGTCATTGCCCATGTCACCACAGGGCATGTCACCTGTCAAAAGCTTGATGGAAGGTATCCCCTTATAGTACTCAAGTCAAGAGGACGTCCCACTTACACTTCAAGGGCTCTGACAGGCCCGAGATCATGCCTTTCAAAGTGTGGTTGAACCTTTCAACCAGAGCATTGCTTTGGGGATGGTAAGAAGTGGTGAACTTATACGTTACCCCACACTCCTGCCACAGAGACGTCATATAAGTGGATATGAGGTTGTTAGCCCTATCAGATTCCACTTCCTTGGGGAACCCCATGCGGGTAAAAACCCCCATCAATGCAGGTCCCACCACAGGAGAGGTGATTGACCTCAGAGGAATGGCTTCTGGGTACCGGGTGGGATGGTCCACCAAGACCAGGATAAACCTGTTGCCGATGGCTGTCTTGGGGTCTAGAGGCCCCACAATGTCAATACCAACCCTTTCAAAGGGGGTACTACCTACAGAAAATTATTGGAACAGAGCCTTGCACTTACCCCTACTCTTGCCACTTGCCTGACAAGTCTGGCAACACCTACAATGGGCATCTGAGTGCCTGAGCATCAGTGGCCAGTGAAAATGGGTGGCAAGCCAGTCAAAGACATTGTCCTGCCCCAAATGTCCAGCTAAAGGCACATCATTAGCAAGACCCAGGAGGAAGGCTCTGAAGCACTGGGGCACCACCAGCACATGGGCTGACCCAGGCTCAGCAGCCTTAGTTCTTCCTATTAAGGAGGCCATCATCCTAACAGATTAGGTGTGATCCTGGCTCCTTGCCAGCTGCCTGGTCTGAAGCCTGCAGAGTATGGCATACTCTCTGTGCCTCACATACAACCTCCCTGTTGTGCCACTGTGACAGCTCAGGGACCTCCCCAGCTAAACATGTGTTCCCCTGTGGGCTCTGGGGTGTCACTCTCAGGGTCAGCCTCCTCCCGGACCGGTTTCCTGTGCCCCTTGCCCTTCCTCTTACTGGCTGACCCCTGGACCACTGTTTCAGGCTCCAGGGGCTTTTGACCACCCTTACGGGCTACCATTGACTGGGTGGCACGCATACCTAGGCAGACCCAACATCTCCAAGTGCGATCTGTGTTCCACCTCCTTCCAAGGGGAATCCTCCAGGTCATTACCAAGCAAACAATCCACAGGCATGGTTGGACTTGCAACTAATTTCAAGGACCCTAAGACCACCCCCTATTCAATGGGAACCTATGCCACTCTGCACATGTGCTTTGAGTTGTCCACTTTAACTACTTGGTGAAGTACACAAAGATCTATCTGCTCTTCACTGTAGTCACACTGACTTCTGTGTCTCTCAGATCCTCCACCCTCTGTCCATTAGTGGTCACCCACTGACTGTACTTCTTAGTGTTCTCAGGCAATAGGGTTCTGTGGACCATCTGAATGTCCCCTAGTGAGACAAGGGTCATCTCAGCTGGCTCCCACCCTCTTGGAACTAACCCCTCCCCAAGCGCTACACTGGCCAAACCCTGTGACTGAGTATCAGTGGGTGCTGGTGTACCCTTGGGACATTTGGGGTCCTCCTCACATGACCCACCTGGTCACATGCAAAGCACTTATGGGGACCCCCGTCCACAGGTTTCCCCTTGGAGAACCATGGTTTCTTCTCAATGGGGGGATGGGAATCCTTACCCTGGGAACTAGGTTGTGACCCTTTAGAGAACTCCCCCTGTTTACCCTTACCCCCTCCTTTCTTCTGAGAGGGACCCTGTCCCTCCTTGGCATGGTATCCCCCATACCTCTTTTGGACCTTGGTGCTCTCGCAATGGTCCGCTTCCTGTGCAAGCTTCCTGGGGTTAGTCAGCTTGCTGTCAATTAGGTGTGGGCGCAGCTCTGGAAAACATAAACTGTACTAGTGCTCCCAATCAATTAAATTGTAAAGCTCCTCATACGTTGTCACCTTAGTGCCCTTCACCAAACCATCCAGTGACCTGCAAAAAGAATCAACACATTCCAACCATGTTTGGGATTTCTTCTTTTTGCAGGACCTAATCTTGTCCTTATACTGCTCAGGGGTGAGACCATACCTTGTGAGTGGGGCATCCTTCGTGATAGAGTAAGTGAGCCCCTCAGGATCCACTAAGGATGTCAGAGTGACCCTCCCCTCTACCTCAAAGTGCTTTCACAGGCCGACCCCCCAATGTGCTTTAGAGACCAGATTCATGTGGAGAGCAGACTCATACCCCTTAAATCACAGGTAGATGTCATACTCCATCTTGTAATCATTCACTAGGTCTTTAGGAATGTGCACTCTCCTCTCAGGCTGCACTTTGGTATTGCTTCCACCATCTCTACTAATCTCTACTAGACTGGCTCCTCTGTTCTAGTTCCCTCAAACTCAGCTCATGAGCCAGTAGAATCTTCTTCTCTTTTATGGCCATCCTCATCTTCTCTAACTCCAACTGGTGAACCCTCTCTACCTGTCTGTCCTGCAACTCTTCAGGAGTCAGACCCTTTGATGACACACTGCTACCTGCCCTGGAGAACCCCTCCCTAGCATACCAGGTCCACCCACTACACTATTGTGTATACTCTGCACCTCCTCATTCTCATCCCCATCCTCTTCCTCTGTGTGCTCCCAAGCTTCCTTGGCTGTCACCCAGGCCCTCAGTGCCTTTTGCAGCTCCTCCTTCCTGGTGAAGCTCCTAATGGGACAAGCAAGATCCTTACAGAACTGTTTCAGTTGAGCAACTGTGTAACTGTCCAGTTTCCCTAACTCAAAAGGAGCTCCATCTAGTGCATCTCCAGATTAAGACATGATGGTAAATCAAAAAGTGCAAAGTTCCAAGACAGAATAAGAGTTCCTAATGAAGGGTTCAAGAATCAATAAAAAGATCACCAAAAATATAGAAGCAGGAAAAAGTATAAAAGAGAAAAAGTAAAAACAAATAGTATGTGGTCAAGTAATGGTCTGCACTGAAAACAGTTGTGTACACGTAATCACTGTATGTCAAGTACATATACAAGTCCATTCCTCACTGCTCACCCACCAATGTTAGAAATGGGGTCTTTGGTTGGCAGTCAGGTTACCCCCTGTCCAAAGCAAGGACCTTCACTCTAGTGAGGGAAAAGGAGAATCACACTCAGTTAACCCCTGCTCACATCCTTGGTAGCTTGGCACAAGCAGGGAGGCTTAATTTCAGAAGCAATATGTAAAGTATTTGTACCAACACACATAGTAACACAGTGAAAACACTACAAAATGGACACCACACCAGTTTAGAAAAATAGGTAATATTTATTTAAATAAAACAAGACCAAATTGACAAAAATCCAACATACACAAGTCAAGAGATGAATTTTCAAAAGAATAAGAGTCTTAGGGCCAGATGTAGGTAGGCTTCTGCATCTCGCAAACGGCGAAAAACGCCGTTTGCGAGGCGCAAAAGCCCTCATGCGATGCAGAAACACATTTTGCAAGTCGGTACCGACTCGCAAAATGTGTTTCCGACTCGCAAATAGGAAGGGGTGTCCCCTTCCTATTTGCTAGTCGCACCACGATGTAGAGTTGATTTGTGACCGCGAAAGCGGTCGCAAATCAACTCGCAGTTACCATCCACTTGAAGTGGATGGTAACTCATTCGCAAACGGGAAGGGGTCCCCATGGACCACTGCCTACTCTGAAACAAAACGAAACAAAAAGGTTTCGGTATTTTTTCTATTTGCAGCTTGTTTTCCTTCAAGGAAAACGAGCTGCAAAGAGAAAAAAAAAAACTGCTTTATTTAAAAGCAGTCACGGACATGGTGTTCTGCTGTCTCCAGCAGGCCACCATCCCCGTGAGTGCCTAGACTCGCTAAGGGGTCGCAAACTGCGACCCACCTCATAAACATTTATGAGGTGGGTCTTTGCGACCCCATAGCGAGTCGCAGAAGGTGTCTGAGACATCTTTCTGCATTCCCTTTTGCGAGTTGCAAACTGCAAGTCGCTGTGACTCGCAAATTGCAACTCGCAAAAGGGAACCTTCCTACATCTGGCCCTTAATCCTTAGAAAACAGTGAGAATGCTGTTGTTACACAAAGTACCTGATTAGCTTAAAAAATAAAGCCACACATGCAGGTATGCCCCAGAAAAAGCAGTGATGCATCGATTCCCTCCTTGCAAAGGAGGCCGTGCATTGTTTTCTTCTCTGGCCGGATCGTCCATGTGCTGTTTCTTTTCCCTTGCAAGAGAGCGATGCTTCAATTTCCAGGCAGGGCACCTTGGATCCTGCAAAGTCAAGTTGACTGTGATGCTCAGGGACGATGCTGGTAAAATCCTGACGCACTGTGTTAGAAAAGCACGTTGCATGGGGTTTGCGTGGTTTTCAGCAGCCACAAGCGGGTGATGTGCATCATTTCGTCAGCTGCGATGCGTTGATATCCCACCTGCAATGCAGGTGGAGCGTTGATTTTAGCCGCTAAGCCGGCGGTGTGTCATATATCAGCCACGTCGCAGATGGCATTGTAAATTTTCCCACACAGCATTCTGTGTGTGGATTTTCAGCTCCTGTCTGCCAACTTCACCTTTCAAGGGACCTGGAACTGGATAGGGCACCACTTAGAAGGGCAGGAGTCTCAGCAGTGAGTCCAGGTGCTGGCAGAGGAAGTATTTGATAATCCTGAGACTTCAAAACAGGAGGCAAGCTCAGTTCAAGCCCTTGGAGATTCTTTTCAAGCAGAAATACACAACAGTCCAGTCTTTGTCCCCTTTCACACGCAGAAGCAGCAACTGCGGGATAGCCCAAGAAGGTACAGTCACAGTCAGGGGCAGTACTTTTCAGCTCTTCAGCTCTTCTCCTTGGCAGAGGTTCCTCTCAGTTCTTAAGTGATCTAATTTTCAGGGGTTTTGGGTCCAATACTCATACCCCTTTCTGCCTTTGAAGTAGGCCCACTTCAAAGGAAAGTCTCTGTTGTTTACAAGATCCTGAATTGCACAGGTGAGGCCCAGCCCCAGACACACACCAGGGAGTTGGAGACTACATTGTGTGAGTGCAGGCACAGCCCTTTCAGGTGTACATGTCCACACCTCTCTCCCATCCTGGAACATGTGGCCCATCAGGATATGCAGGCTAGACCCCAGCTCCATTTGTGTCACTGTCTAGAGGAGAGGTGGAAACAGCTCAACTGTCAAACTGACCCCAACAGGGAATCCACAAACAGGGAGAGTCACATAATGGTTTAAGAAAGAAACTGTCTACTTTCTAAAGGTGGCATTTTCAAACTAACAATATAAAAATCAAATTCACTAAAAGATGTATGTTTAAATTGTGAGTTCAGAAACCCTAACCTACATATTTTTATCTGCTCTCAAAGGGAATCTCCACTTTAAAGTTATTTAAATGCAGCACCCATGTTAATCTATGAGAGAGATAGGCCTTACAACAATGAAGACTGAATTTAGCAGTATTTCACTGTTAGGACATGTAAAACACATTAGTACATGTCCTACCTTTAACATGCACTGCACCCTGCCCATGGGGCTACCTAGGGACTAACTTAGGGGTGCCCTACATGTATAAAACAGGACAGTTTAGGCCTGGCAAGTGGGTACACTTGTCAAGTCAAATTGGCAGTTTAAAACTGTACACACAGACACTGGTGTGGCAGGTCTGAGCCATGTTTACAGACCTACTCATGTGGGTGACACAACCAACACTGCAGGCCCACTAGTAGTATTTGATTTACAGGCCCTGGTCACCTCTAGTGCACTTTACTAGGGACTTACCAGTAAATCCAATATGCCAATAATGGATAAGCCAATTTTACACATACATTCTACATAGAAGTACTTGCACTTTAGCACTGGTTAGGAGTGGTAAAGTGCCCATAGTATTAATAACAGCAAAAACAGAGCCAGCACACATCAACAACCTGGGAAGCAGAGGCAAAAAGTATGTCAAGTCTAACAATAACTTGCACAAACTAATCAAATGTTACTAAGTGCAACATATATACTACACATTGACAGGCCCTTGGCAGAAGCTGGTCAACTTTCAGTTGCTGATTGCAGCGCTCAAGTGTTGAAGTTTTTTGGGACTGTCCTTTTCGGCAGGGTTTGCCCTGTCCTTTTGGTTTCTATCTGCCTGTTCTGAAACTGTGCTGGATTTTTTTTGCACTGGATTTGGGACTCTGGGCTCTTTACTACTGCTGACCAGTGCTAAAGTACAAATGCTCTCTGTCTAAATGGTATTGGTGATTGGTTTATTCATGATTGGCATATTTGATTTACTAATAAGTCCTTAGTTCAGTGCACATAGTGTTCCAAGGGCCTATAAATCAAATGCTACTAGTAGTCCTGCAGCACTGATTGTGCCACCCATACGAGTAGCCCCGTAAACATGTCTCAGACCTGCCACTACAGTGTTTGTGTGTGCAGGTTTTACTGCCAGTTCGACCTGGTAAGTGCACCTATTTGCCAGGCCCAAATCTCCCCTTTTACTACAGGCAAGTCACCCCTAAGGTAGCTCCAATGCAGCCCCATAGGCAGGGCAGAGTGTATTTAAAGGTAGGACATGTACTGGTGTGTTTTACGTGTCCTAATAGTGAAATACTTTTTCACTATTGCATGGCCTATCTTTGCCATAGGGTAACATGGGGATGGCCTTGAAATATCTGTTAAGTGTGATATTCCCTTGGGAGCAGACAGAGATAGGGTGATTGGGGTCTCCAGACTCACAATTTAAAAATACATCTTTTGGTGAAGTTGGTTTTTCAACAGTGATTTTGAAAATGTCATTTTCAGAAAGTAGGCATTTTCTTGCTTAACCATTCTGTTCCTCTGCCTGTCTGTGGAATATAATTCTGGGTCAGGGTGACATTTTGCTTGTTTGTGGATTCACACTAGACTGTCACACAAAGGGAGCGGTGTTGTTCCCTGCACATCCAGATGGGTCTTCCTGGGCTAGAGTGGTAGGAGGAGCTGACCGTAGCACCTGAAAAGGGCTGTCCCTCTCCTTACACAAAGCAGTGTCCAGCCCCCAGAGTGTGTCTCGGGCCAGGGCGAGAAAGGCAGGGTTGTGTGCACTACAAAGACTTTCCTTTGAAGTTTGCCTACTTTTAAGGCAGAAATGAGTATAAGTATTGTACCTCTGAGACCACAACTTTAGAATCCTTCTAGATGGAAGACATTCTGTCAGGAAGAAGAGCTAGATGCTGTAGGTAGGACTGCCACTCTGCCTGCTGCTTGCTGCTTCTGTCCTAGGAGCAAAAGGCCTGGACTTTGCTTTCTACATCCTGCTTCTAAAGGTTCTCCAAGGGCTTGGATGAGGTTTGCCTCCTGTTAGAAGTCTCAGGAACATCAAAGACTTCATCTGCCAGCACCTGGGCTCTCTCGCCGAGAGTCCTGACTCACCAAGTTGTGCCAAATCCAGTTCCTGGGCCCATGGGAGTGGGTTCTGGTGTAAGCAAGAAGAAACCAAGTACATCAACTCCAGAGCGATTTCAGAACGGGCGCTGCTGTCCCACTCTGCACAACTGTCTGCACTGCAGCTATGGTCCCTAATGAGTGAAACGACTGCGACTGATGCCTCTGTTGCAATGCCTCCAAAGTCCTGCCATTCTGTGAGTCATGAGTGCCATGTTCCCAGTATCCAGGACACCAGACTCTGCCACAGTACCTGTGTCCTTGTGGTGTGATCGCAACACTGCACAGTTGACGCCTCACGTCTTGACCTGCTGGATTCATGCCCCCCCTAAATCGTAAGGAACCAATGCCTAGCCACCGATGCTGCATCACCTCCCCTGCAACTGTGAGGAATGGACAGCTCACTTCCTCTGCCTATCAGTAAGGAACCAATGTCTCACCTCCCCAGTAGTAGTAAGGAACTGATACTGCACCAGCTCCAGTGACCCCTCACCTCCCCAACTCCGTGCAACGTCTTTGTTTCCTCATCATTTTCAAAGGTACTGTCCTATGGTCCTTGTGGCTGTGTGACGAGCCTGCACTCCCTCGCAAGTGGTGTCAGACTACTTTGAACATCTCCGTGAGGATGTTGTGATAGTCATAGTTGGAGATATTGCATTTCAAGTGCTTTACTGAGATTCTGGGCCTCATTTCAACCTCAGCGGTCTTTTTACGAGACCGTCGAGGTACTGCTGTGCTGAAGACCACCAGTGCAGATGGTTTTCCACGCAGCGAATCATGACTGTTGGCAGCTCTCCATCCTTTTTCGGATGGAGAGCCCCCAGCTGCCATACTGGTGGTCGGCGGGGAAGTGGAGGCTGCCCCACCTCTACCACCTCATCATCAGAACACCGCTCACCGAATCCCAACCCAGAATTCGGTGTGGCGGTGTTCTGATGACGGGGAGCTGGGAGCGGAGCAGCCCCCATGGATCCAGTCCCCTCCCGGAGGATCACCGGACAAGGTAAGGTGATCATCCGTTAGGGGAGGGGGTTTGGGGGGGTGTTGTGTGCGTGAATGGGGGTGTGCGTGTGAGTATGTAAAGGGGGTGTGTAAGTGCGTGTATGCATGCTGGGGTATGTTGTGTGTTTTGAAAATGTGTGCGAGTCAGTCTGTTTCCATGTCTGTTTGTATGTGTGCGGGTATGGGTTTTTGTAGTGTATGTGTGCGTGTAGGGGTGTGTGTATGTTCATGTTGGGGTGGGGAGGGGGTGTGTGTAAGTTAATGTTGGGGTAGGGGTGAGGAGAGGGGTCCTGCTACCTTTGGTGGGTGGCAGGGGGGTCAGGGGTGTGGGGGGAGGACACGGGGGTGGGGGAGACCCCTATCAGTGACAGGGAAGGAATTCCCTGGCACTGATAGTGCCTACCGCCATGGATTTCGTGGCAGTTCCAAACCACCGGAAATCCATGGCGGTATGGAGGGTCCTGATACTGCCGGCGGTCTGGTGATGGCTGCTGGGCTGGAGATCGAAGTCTCCAGCCCAGCGGTCATCACCGCCCTGGTGGTCGGAGTGGAGAAGTGGCAGATGACCACCATGGTCATAATTCCATTTTTTTCCACTGGGCTTTTGGCGGTATTACCGCCACTTCTCACCCACCCACCAGGGTCGTAATGAGGGCCATAATCTTTAAAAAATGGTATCTTTGCTTTTGTATTTTGATTTTTGTTGTTTTGGTCTTGTTTTACTCATATACATATTGGCTATTTTTCTAAACTGTTGTTGAGTACTTTTGTGGTGTTTTCGCTGTGTTACTGTGTGTGTGTGCACAAATACTTTACAAATTGTCTCTGAAATAAGCCTGGCTGCTCGTGCCAAGCTCCCAGGGGGGTGAGCTTGGGTTATTTTAGCTTTGTGGCTCCCTTACTCTGACTAGAGGGAGGGTACCTACTTGGACAGGGTGCAAACCACTGCCAACTAGAGGACCCATTTCTAACAAAGTTGTACTGATGACGTGAAACATTTGCACAGATACTATTAATATGTGTTAAATAGGAAAGAATATTGCCATGGAATGCAGCTCAATATGCCTCACACCTTCCCTTTTCATACTAACTAATTTATTCAACCCTGCCATATAATTTTAGCCTCTTTTGCATCATACTCCACTGTTTACTTTACCCCGACTAACCATTGCTAATGTACTTGTGCTTTCTACTTTGAACATAGTAAATTCAATTTGGAATAGACCTAATTTTCACCTTTAGTTTACTTATCATTCCCTAGCAATTAGTACCACATATACACGGGGCTGGTAAATTAATGTCTACTGCTGGGCACCAGCATGCAATGTGACACACACTCCAGTAGCCCTGTAAAACATGCCTCAGGACTGCCACTGCTGTCTGTAGTGTGCTTTTAAAATGCCATTTCGACTTGGCAACATAAACCCATTTTCAACGCCTAAACCTTACTTTTTAATACTTACAGGTCACCTCTAAAGTAGGACATAAAGCCTTTACGGGCTAGGTGCATGGTATTTAAAAAGTAGGATGTGTTAACTCCTAAAGTGTTTTTTACTGCCAAAGGCTATCTCCTCCATAGGCTAAAACTAGGTAAGCTTATTACACTTAATAATTGATAACTTTGGTTGTTTGGGAACAGATACAGAAATACTTCTCCCACTCATTGGAATTGTCATTTAAATCCTTTTTAATGGTAATGTCGAATTTTTCTTTACTATTCTAAATATGTCACTTTTAGAAAGTTGACAATTTTCCGCCTAAATCAAATGTGCCTTTCTGCAAGTGCCCAGGGTCACATAACTGTGAATGGCTCTCCTAAGGTATTGTGTGTATTTCTTCCAGACATAGGGACAAAAGGGCTTTGGGTATGGGGCAGGATGTTCCTCTCCTGAGCAGATTGGCTTGTGGATAGGACTTAGCCCTTGCTAAAAGGGTAGCCTAAGGGCTTTTCTCACACCTTTCCCAACTTCTAATGCTAACTGCCCTGCCACTGACAAATGCAGCACATCCCTAAGCCTGCCTGCATTTTCCCCCGTGGGCAATTTGGAGTCAAAAACTGGAAAGTGAGAAGGTTAGGAAAAAGGGGGCATTCCTTATACACTCACTATTACTTGGTATAAGAACAACACCATCAGAACCTCTCATCAAAACAGCTTTGTACTTGTGGAAGATTCAGAAGAGGGACTGCCCTGCAGTCCATAGAAGAAAGACCGGGCCTGCTTGCCTTCAAACCAGGATCCTCAGAAGTGAGTCCAACGGTCAGTTGGCTCACCTCTTGTTTGAACCACAGGAACACAACACACTTCCAGAGGACTTCCTTGCAACTGTTTGGCCGACCAGAACCACCTGAACCTGTTGGAACCCTGATGCTGTCCTCTGTTGGAGTGGGTTCTAATCCCTAAGAGGTGCCCACCCCATATCCTGGACCTTTGATAGACATCAGAGTGTTCTTCTCTTGCAAAGTTTTGACAGCGATATGCTCTTTTGGCCAAACAATGACTGCTAGTATTTTCTGGAAAGGCACAGCTCCAGTGATGAACTGCTCCTCATGCTGACAACCACCTCCTCACTAACCCCAACAACACAAAGCTCCAGCCGAGGGCCCTGGGGTGGATTTGGACTCTGAGAAGGCAAACCCTACACCAGGGTGCACCTGGTCCCTGTCTCCGACCCACACTTCATCATTGTCAGCCTGAACATGTAACTTTGGCCTAATCCAGAGTTACCAGATACCCATGAGTGGCATTTTGTGGTTTTTGGTGGTATTTCCACCTACAATTTTAAAAACTCATAACTCGGTTCTTCTTACTAGATTTTTTCATTTTGGGGTCATTTTATTTAGTAAAATGTACTTTATTTCTAAATTGGCTTGTGATTTTGTTTGTGTTGCATTTTTGTGGTTCACCCTACAAAGATGGCGTTTATTACCTGAGAGCTGCTCTCAACCTTCTCATCTAATAACCCAGTACCTTAGAAGCTGTTTGTCAGTGTATGCAATAAGTAGGTTCAAATTGAGGACACCAACACGAAGGCAGATACTCAGCTCATGTGCTCCTGTCTGTGTCTGAAACAACCTAGCAATCAGGTTTATCATGTAGAACAACACCTTGCCCTTCCTCCTACTACTAACTGAAGGTCATCTGTAACATTGCCATGGGGTAGAAAAGGAAAAGCAAACCAGGTTTACTTAATATCCTCTCCATGTGTGGGTCCATATGTGAGATGATGTTAGGCTGCTTGGAACCACCAAATAAGTGTTTCACCCATGTCAGCTTGCCGTCTCACCCTTACAAATTGTAACATACCCCATTTGATCCATTATATTCGTACAGCACTCTGCCTTGCTACTTCACATGCTGGGCCCCAGAGATAGCTATGTAGTGATACTGCCTTCATTGTTGGTCTGGAAAGAATTGTTTTGAGCCGATGCAAACTCCCAGTAGGTTCAATGACTGCTGTGCTTAGCTCAGGACATTCTGCATGCTCCCACCCGTAAGTGCAGCACCATCAATCAACTCTATGACACTCACACCGATTGTATCACTCTTTTCATGAAGTTAAATTCACTCCAAAATACATGCTTTACATTTTGCTATTTGTCTGTTTGCCATCATGCCCATCTTGTTTATTCCTTATTTACATTACCAGCATTCAATAATATTTTATTATAAACTGGGTTTTGTTATATAACATAGCCACACAATGACCCCCCCGAAACAATAACTCCACCATCAGAAAATAATGATTATTTACAGTGAGTGGTACCAAAGAATAAAATAACAGAATCGCATGTAGCTATTTTAAGAAATATTTTTATGTCATTACTTATTTGTAATTTTTAATCATATGTTATTGAAAACGAGGCACTTCCAAAGGTTAAGCAATTACACATTTTAATTCATTACACCCTAGTTAAAATGTTTATACATATGAAAATGAACCAAGAGCCATTTAAGAGACACACTTCAACTGACCCAATAGACACGAGAAAGCGGTTGCAAAATGGAGGGAACTGTAGCCTGCATAAGAATCCACTCCACCAGTCCAATAAACAGTCATTTGCAATCAATATTCAATGGCTCAAAAATTTATTCCATTCAGTCCATCCGAAAATAGTTGTAGTGGAATGAAGTTAACGTATTATTTTCAGGCATCAGCATACAGGACATGAGACAATCATCAGGACAGAGTGTTCATAAACGACTCAAATTCTCAAAATCTGATAGCAGAGAAATAGCTTAATTGCATCAAACTAATAATAAATATGGCTAACTTCACTCCTAATTGCAGCCAATTCTAAATGTAATCGAGGAAAGCAGCAGCACAGGCCGTCATCTTCCACAGGAACTGATCAATAAGTTTTTGTCCTAAGCACAATAGTACAGTGCATCTTTAAATCATGAAAAGATAAACAAATAACACTGGACCACTCATTAGCCCCTTCGCTGCCAGACCTTTTCCCCTCCTGTGCCGAGCCTTTTTTTGGCTATTTCGGGCAGTTCACGCCTAGACCCTCATAACTTTTTGTTCACATAAGCTACCCACGCCAAATTTGGTACCCAGACTTTGTGAGTTCCTCAGGAGGCCAAGAAATTAGCCAAAATACAGTGAAATGTTAGTTTTTCTCAAAACACTGGGAAAAAGGGGCTGCAGAAGAAGTCTTGTGTTTTTTTTCCCTGAAAATGGCATCAACAAAGGGTTTGCGGTGCTAAAATCACCAGCTTCCCAGCTTTAGAGGCACAGGCAGACTTGAATCAGAAAACCCAATTTTCAACACAATTTTGGCATTTTACTGGGACATACCCCATTTTTATGATTTTTGTGCTTTCAGCCTCCTTCCAGTCAGTGACAGAAATGGGCGTGAAACCAATGCTAGATCCCAGAAACCTAAACATTTCTGAAAAGTAGACAAAATTATAAATTCAGCAAGGGGTAATTTGTGTAGATCCTACAAGGGTTTCCTAACGAAAACATCAACTGAAAAAAAATATGTATTGAAATTGATGTAAAAAAACAGCAATTTTTCTCTACGTTTTACTCTGTAACTTTTTCCTGCAATGTCAGATTTTTGAAAGCAATATACTGTTACGTCTGCTGGACTCTTCTGGTTGCGGAGATATATAGGGCTTGTAGGTTCATCAAGAACCCTAGGTAGCCAGAGCCAATAAATGAGCTGCACCCTGCTTTGGGTTTTCATTCTATACCGGGTTTACAGCAATTCATTTGCTGAAATATAAAGAGTGAAAAATAGCTATCAAGAAAACCTTTGTATTTCCAAAATGGGTACAAGATAAGGTGTTGAGGAGCAGTGGTTATTTGCACATCCCTGAATTCCGGGGTGAACATACTAGCATGTGAATTACAGGGCATTTCTCAAATAGATGTCTTTTTTACACACTCTCTTATATTTGGAAAGGAAAAAATGTAGAGAAAGACAAGGGGCAATAACACTTGTTTTGCTATTCTATGTTCCCCCAAGTCTCCCGATAAAAATGATACCTCATTTGTGTGGGTAGGCCTAGCGCCCGCGACAGGAAATGTCCCAAAACACAACGTGGACACATACCATTTTTTGACAGAAAACAGAGGTGTTTTTTGCAAAGTGCCTACCTGTAGATTTTGGACTCTAGCTCATACGGCACCTAGGGAAACCTACCAAACCTGTGCATTTTTTTAAACTACAGACCTAGGGGAATCCAAGATGGGGTGACTTGTGGGGCTCTGACCAGCTTCTGTTACCCAGAATCCTTTGCAAACCTCAAAATCTGGCTAAAAAAAAACATTTTCCTCACATTTCGGTGACAGAAAGTTCTGGAATCTGAGAGGAGCCACAAATTTCCTTCCACCCAGCGTTCCCCCAAGTCTCCCGATAAAAATTATACCTCACTTGTGTGAGTAGGCCTAGCGCCCGCGACAGGAAATGCCCCAAAACACAACGTGGACACATCCCATTTTTTGACAGAAAACAGAGGTGTTTTTTGCAAAGTGCCTACCTGTAGATTTTAGCCTTTAGCTCAGCCGGCACCTAGTGAAACCTACCAAACCTGTGCGTTTTTCAAAACTAGAGACCTAGGGGAATCCAAGATGGGGTGACTTGTGAGACTCTGACCAGGTTCTGTTACCCAGAATCCTTTGCAAACCTCAAAATGTGGCTAAAGAAACACATTTTCCTCATATTTCGGTGACAGAAAGTTCTGGAATCTGAGAGGAGCCACAAATTTCCTTCCACCTAGCGTTCCCCCAAGTCTCCCGATAAAAATGATACCTCACATGTGTGGGTAGGCCTAGCGCCTGAGACAGGAAATGCTCCAAAACACAACGTGGACACATCACTTTTCTTGACAGAAAACAGAGGTGTTTTTTGCAAAGTGCCTACCTGTAGATTTTGGCCTCTAGCTCAGCCGGCACCTAGGGAAACCTACCAAACCTGTGCATTTTTGAAAACTAGAGACCTAGGGGAATCCAAGATGGGGTGACTTGTGGGGCTCTGACCAGCTTCTGTTACCCAGAATCCTTTGCAAACCTCGAAAGTTGGCTAAAAAAACAAATTTTCCTCACATTTCGGTGACAGAAAGTTCTGGAATCTGAGAGGAGCCACAAATTTCCTTCCACCCAGCGTTCCCGCAAGTCTCCTGATAAAAATGATACCTCACTTGTGTGAGTAGGCCTAGCGCCCGCGACAGGAAATGCCCCAAAACACAACGTGGACACATCCCATTTTTTGACAAAAAACAGAGGTGTTTTTGCAAAGTGCCTACCTGTAGATTTTGGCCTCTAGCTCAGCCGGCACCTAGGGAAACCTACCAAACCTGTGTGTTTTTTAAAGCTAGAGACCTAGGGGAATCCAAAATGGGGTGACTAGTGGGGCTCTGACCAGGTTCTGTTACCCAGAATCCTTTGCAAACCTCAAAATGTGGCTAAAGAACCACATTTTCCTCATATTTCGGTGACAGAAAGTTCTGGAATCTGAGAAGAGCCACAAATTTCCTTCCACCCAGCGTTCTCCCAAGTCTCCCGATAAAAATTATACCTCACTTGTGTGGGTAGGCCTACGACCCGCGATAGGAAATGCCCCAAAACACAACGTGGACACATCCCATTTTTTGAAAGAAAACAGAGGTGTTTTTTGCAAAGTGCCTACCTGTAGATTTTGGCCTCTAGCTCAGCCGGCACCTACGGAAACCTACCAAACCTGTGCATTTTTTAAAACTAGAGACCTAGGGGAATCCACAGTGGGGTGACTTGTGGGGCTCTGACCAGGTTCTGTTACCCAGAATCCTTTGCAAACCTCAACATTTGGCTTAAAAAACACACTTTCCTCACATTTTGGTGACAGAAAGTTCTGGAATCTGAGAGGAGCCACAAATGTCCTTCCACCCAGCGTTCCCCCAAGTCTCCCGATAAAAATTATACCTCACTTGTGTGGGTGGGCCAGGTGCCTGCAACAGAATAAGGCCAAAAACTTGTAGAGCTAGAGGGGATAGCAAAGCGAGTTGATAAGGACATTTTCTTCTTTTATACATTTTCAGGCTGACTCTGCTTTGGGGACCCACACAAGTGAGGTGTCATTTTACTTGGGAGACTGAGGGGAACGCTGGGGAGTAGGAATTTTATGCTGGAGCGGTGATCGTACAAATGAAAGTCAGGAAAATAGGCTTTTTTAAGCAAATTTGAAGGTTTGCAGAGGAGTCTGGGTAAGAAAATGTTGGGGGATCCACACAAGCCACACCTCCCTGGACTCCTTGGCGTGTCTAGTTTAAAAAAATATCTGGGTTTGGTAGGTTTCCCTAGATGAAGGCCGCACCCAGGACCAAAAACATAGGTGCCCCCTCCCTCCCAAACACAGGTAGTTTTGTAATATATCATTTTGATGTGTCCACATACGGTTTGTGATGTGCCAAACACTAAAATTGTGAAAAGAAACAGACTTAGGTTATGTGAAAAAGACCCCTCACCCACCAACCAAGTTGGTGGCATGATTCATCATCAGGGTCCCACCCGAGGCTCCTAGCGTGTCACAGGTGTGCTGCGACGCCTGATTACAGCGGAGCAGGTTTTGTCATTTTTACCACACATACTGGTTGGATTTGGCACAAGGGTGAGTGATGGTTCAGTGGATCAAATTTTATTAGCAAGAGATTTCACAAAAATGAAATGCACTGTTAATAACTGAAAGGCCAAAAAACTGAACCAATGACTCACAGCTTGTGAACTGTGAAGCCACGGCAAGGCACCCACCGCTTTACAGTCCATTCACACTTTCATACATGACATGCACAAGACCATTCACTCCGCCAGCCACGGGCCAGCACATTACAACACTCGCATCGACAGACAGCGCCACTCAAGGGCCCATCACTTACATATGCCCACATGCCTGATACAACAATCACACCAGCTGATGGGAGTGTGTGGACTGGTGTTTGGCTGGCAGTGTGTTGTAGTAGGCAACAGCTAGTCAATATGTACACTATGTACACCCTCAGCCAAGCCCCACTCCACACACAATGGCATCACTTTTTTTTTTTTAAACAAAGAAACCCCAAACTAATTAGAAATAATTACAAAACTACAAACACAAAAGCTCTAACTAAGTACATGACAGAAATGCTAACCATGAAACTGAACACATGAAAATACATAACAGACATGAGTTTACACTCATGGTTGTTCTCAGTAATTCTTCTGGGTGTGGTAATTCTTAAAACAACCACCCACACATAGCCCAGGCTTTGAAGGACAATCTGGGCAGTACATTCGAGTCTCCCTCCGGATACCTCTTTGAAAACACACTCTACATTTCTTAGCTGGAAAGTCTTTTTTGGGTGTTGGAGGAATGTGCTCAGCAAAATGGCAATCTTTCAATCTAGCCACATCCTCCTCCACTGCTTCTCTAGGAACTCTGGCCTGTTCCACCACAATAAGGCTCTCTATCACTGACTCCTGAAATTTCACAAATGTCATCTTTGACTCTGGAGACCTATCCTTAAACACAATAAAAGCATTAAAAGTTGCTAAGTGGAAGAGGTGAATTGCTAACTTCTTATACCAAACGTAAGACTTACGAATAGCAGTATAAGGTTCCAACCTTTGATCAACTCTATCTACACCTCCCACGTGCTTATTATAATCTAAAATGCACACAGGTTTGCACACTTCAGCAACCTGGCCCCAAACAGTCACGGGGGAAGTACTCTCATCATGGATGGTACTTAGCATGTAGACATCCCTCCTGTCTAAAAACTTCAAAGCTAGCAGCTCATCATTCCGCAAGGTACTGCACTGTCCCCTCTGAACTTTTTTACAGACAAGCTCCCTTGGATAGCCTTTCCGGTTACAACGAATTGTGCCACAAGAAACAGTGTCCACTCTAAACAATTCCTTGAACAACTGCACTCCAGAGTAAAGGTTATCTGCATACAAATGGTGACCTTTGTTGAACAGTTGTCTACCAAGTTCCCACACAATTTTCTCAGTAACTCCAAAAGTGGGAGGACAACCAGGGGGGTCAATACTGGAATCCCTACCAGTGTAGACACAGAAATTATACACGTATCCTGAACTACTTTCAGACAGCATATACAATTTAATTCCACATCGTGCCCTCTTGCTAGGAATGTACTGCCTAAAAACCAAACGACCCTTGAAGAGGACCAAAGACTCATCCACAGCTATTTCTTTGCCTGGAACATAGACCTCTGAAAACCGATCTACAAAATGATCAAGGACAGGCCAAATCTTAAAAAGACGGTCAGAATCAGTTTGATCTCGTGGCAAGGCTAATGCATTGTCAATAAAATGCAGCATCCTAAGAAGAAGCAAATACTGATTACGACTCATTGTTGCAGGAAATATAGCTGTTGCCATCAAGGGACCAGTAGACCAATAAGAAGCCAGTGCCGGCTTCCTTATCAACCCCATCAAAAGAGTCAAACCTAAAAACCTTTTCATCTCCTCCACATTTGTGGGAATCCACTGGGCAGCTCTAGAGTGCGGCATAAGTCTAGCAGCGTTGTCCCTCAAATACTGCTCTGCATACAAATTAGTCTGCTCAACAATCTCTTCCAAAAACACATCATCCACAAATAACTCAAAGAAGTTGACAGGCAAAAAGTTCTCAGTATTGACTCTACACCCCGGGAGACCAGTAAAGGCAGGCAACTCTGGCTGCTTCATGTTTGGGGCAACCCAGAGTACAGGACTTCTAACTGGAAACCTTTCAGCCCCAGGTTGCTGCACTAATGGCACGTCAGTGTCCTCCTCTGAAAAAGGCCCTTCATCTGATCTGAGTGTGGCTTCCTCATCAGAAGATTCCTCTCCGACAGAAACTTCACAGCCAGAATCTCTCACTTCCTCCTCTGCCTCAGATGCGTCCGTCTCATAATCATAGTCGTCTCATAATCGTCTCATAATCATGATCAGACAATGACTCAAAAAGCATACCAACTACCTGCTGAGCAGTCATCCTGCGGCTAGCCATGATCTTTACTACGAAAATTAACTGGACAAATGCACCACCAACAACCAGCACTGTGTAAGATAAGTAATAAAGTGTGGCTTTATTAGTAAGAGTTATAAACTCAAAAACTATACCGCTCACTTGCCTGAAAAAGCTTGAATCACCAGCAACTACTCTGCACAAACACAGCAATCACCAATGATATCCCACTAAAAAGAAAGAAAGAAAAGCAAATTAGAAAAAAAGACAACACAAATATCATTGTGCACAAATCTAAGGACAATTTCACACAAACCTGCATTTAGTACACCACCTACAAACATGTAATTCATGCATGGCAACAATACTCCTTTGGAGTAAATTGTTTTTACTTACCTAAAACATGCAACTATGCAAACTGCAGGTCAACCACCGCCAAAACCGCAAAGAGCCACAGCAAAGAAAGCAAAAGCTTTGAACTAGAACAAAAAGGAGGAAAAAAATTATCACAAATGCAAATACTTCGTCAGTTGACAAACATCCCACCATCAAGCATTTAGAAATTAGTACCTAAGTGGATTCTGCCATAGGGGCAGATGGGCCTACTAAAAAATAGGCCTATCTGCCCCAAGGAGGGCAGAAAATACCTTTAGTAGTGTGTCCCAAGGGGGAGCGACCCTTGCCCGAGGGCCCACCCCCAAACAAAAAACAAACCACACACACACTATCCCTGGTGCCAACATGGCTTCAGCCCCCCTTGGGGGCAGATGGGCCTAAAAAAAATAGGCCCATCTGCCCCCGGGCGGGGGGGGGCAGAAATGGCCGACAGTTCAATGACCCCGACATAAATAAACATTTTTTAAAAAATCCCTGGCGTTCTAGTGGTTTCTGCCCCCCTTGGGGGCAGATCAGCTTAAAAATAATAGGCTGATCTGTCCCAAGGGGGGCAGAAATGGCCTTGGTACACATGCCCCCCCCTGCCACTAACACACACACACAATATCCCTGGTGTCTAAGTGGCTTCTGCCCCGCTTGGGGGCAGATGGGCCTAAAAAAAATAGGCCCATCTGCCCCCAAGGGGGCAGAAATGGCCAACAGTTCAATGCCCCCCTTGGGGGTGCCCCTTGCCCAAGGGGACACAACCCCCACATAAATAAGCATATAAAAAAAACAATCCTGGCGTTCTAGTGGTTTCTGCCCCCCCTTGGGGGCAGATGAGCCTAAAAATAATAGGCCGATCTGTCCCCAAGGCGGGGAGAAATGGCCTTGGTACACGTGCCCCCAAAGGGGGGGGCAACCCTTACCCAAGGGGTTGCCCTCCCTTCCACTAACACACACACACATACTATCCCTGGTGTCTAAGTGGCTTCTGCCAGTTCAATGCCCCCCTTGGGAGGGCACCCCTTGCCCAAGGCCCCCCCCAACAAAAATCCCTGGCGTTCTAGTGGTTTCTGCCCCCCTTGGGGGCAGATCAGCCTAAAAATAATAGGCCGATCTGCCCCCAAGGGGGGCAGAAATGGGCACAATAAACATGCCCCCAAATGGGAGCGAACCTTGCCCAAGGGGCCGCTCCCCAACGCAAAACATTACAAACATCAAAAAAAAATCCCTGGCATCTCGTGGATTCTGCACTTAAGTGACCTTGCGGTAGTATCTGGATTCTGTATGCCAGGGGCAACAGCAATATTAGTTACAAGGTTTTCCTAGTTGCCCCTGGAGTTGCATAGACCACAGAGACCTGGTCTGACATTTTGCAAGGTATGTTTTTTATTTAGAAGTTTTGGAATTTGTAGTTTGGCTTTCATTACCTAAAATGTAAAGCAAAAAAGTAGATTAATGTAACAAATGCCCAATGCATGTTTTTACTAGTAAAGGCCCCCCTGCAGCCTTGGTTTTTGTTGCTGCACTGTGAGTTGGGAGCCTGTACATAGATGTGCTTGTGTTTGCTTGTAGTGGGCACCAGCACTCATTTTTTGCAGACCATCATCAAACGTTTGACCATGGCAAGAGAAAAAAGACAGAAATTAGATAACGATGCATGACAAAGATAGGAAAACAATGAGAAAAGGGGAAAGAAGGGACAAAAACTGTAGGTGTATGAGTGAACTAAAAAGCAGGAAGCAGAGGGTGTTGGAATAAAGTTTCTTGGGGAAAAATCAAGACAAGGCAGCCTTCAAAGTTGTCTAATCTTGGCATTCAGAAACAAAAAGGTGATGTGAAGAATACTTTGAATTTGTCTAACCACTGCACTAACCATTGAACCAGAGCACAAGCAACCCAAGATCGTTTTTTCTGAAATGGCTGGGTCCAAACCGAGCAATTGTCAGTGGTTAAACAAACTGCAAGCATTCCTCCCACCACCTCTTGTGTGTTTGATATACTGCCTTAATTGGCTATATTATGCTCATATATAGGCTGCATGCTCAATGTACCACTGGAACTAAGCCACACCCGACTGAAGAGCCTAAATCAGGGATAAACTGGGCTCGGCTTGCTTGTGTTCTGGTTCAGCAAGGACTTGGCCTGGCAGTTTTGCCTGGACTATTCCTATTGGAGCAGGGTCTGATTTGCATGTGGCTGGATCCAAAATGAGGTGGTATAGCGGGAAAAGAAAAATGGTTTGGAATGCTCCAAGCACGATTGCCAGTGGTTAGACAAATTGCAAGCATTCCTCTCATCACCTTTTCGGTATTTGAAATCTCAGCATTTTTCAGCATTGTTGGAAGGATTCTAAGAACACTTTGGGGTCCTTCACTTATTACTCTGCAAACTAATCACTAGTGAGAGTAGGCAACAGCCCAGGAGATGCTTATAACATGGTCCTTCCACTAAAACAATAGGTGGTTTGAAAGAGCATTATCTGGCTATGCCATTATGCTTCCATAAACATGAAGAAGAAGTGGTGAATATTTTCCTTTTGTAATGTGTAAAATGAATTGTTAACTTGGTGCACTGAAAAATATAAGTAAAAGCACAAAATGAAAGTTAACGTTTATGCCGGCCACATTAATACTTGCGTGCAAGAATGTCAACGTTGCAGTATTTTAGAAATGTTATTCTTTATAGTAATTTTATGACTACATTTTATATTCAACGAGGTAGACATTTAAATATGTTTGAACTAAAAGTATATCTGTGTTAATTTGAGTTGGTCTTATTAAATGCTTAATTTTTTGTGTGTGTTCTAATCTTCAGCGTGAAAGCTTGTTTTTCCAAAGCTGAAGGTGTTAAAGTTAAGGAGCTAGTTGTGCATTACAGATAAGAGGATCTGAGAGAACGCTACCAGACCATAGGATTATCCTGGCACCAACAGCTACTGCATTTGGGATTCCTAAATGCAAGGCTGTATCAAGGTTGGGAGTTGAAGCCTTCAGAAGACTGAATTGTTAATTATTACTGCCTTGCAGTTTTTGTTTTCAAAATAAAAGTTTTTGTCATGATGTCATCAAACCCGGTAAAAATCAAGATTTAAGAGTAGTTTAGTTGAAGAGGGATTCAAACTATTCTGCCCTTTGCTCAGAGTGGGCCTTTTTGAGGTATAGACCTCACACTTTCTATGTGATTGGGTAAAATGATCTCTTCACCCCTTGGAACAGAGGAGAAGAGGTCCATCTGCCCCTAGATAAAAAGATAGGGCCCGAGGCTCCATCTGATGGCAGCAGAAGAGAATGGTTCTTTTTCTGATTATGGAGAACTGGAATTATGCTCTAGAATAGTTAGTCCCCACTGCACAAACCCAGAATTGGAGAATCAGCAAAGTTGCAGAGGATCAGAGGAGAACAGTACTGGCAGCAGAAGTGTGAGTAAAAATAGGGTTGCAGAGTGCAGTGGTTTGCATTTAGCTTGCAGTGATTGTGAAACTGGATGGTGTTTTGCGAAGATGTATGCATGTTGTGTGAATGTGGTGATGTATATAGAAGTTGAAATGGTTATAGGGTCTGATGTGGCCTAAGATACCAGAATAGTTCAAAAGGTGTAGATGACACCATTTTTATTGTCTGCTGAGTGGTTGTGTTCATTGTGAGACCTTGTCATTGGCACAGTTAAAATGCGGATTTACTTTGCGTGAGTGTGAGACACATTGGTATTGTGGACCTTAATGTGCAGACAGAAACTTTACTGATTTAGATCTTACCCTCTAGGTTGAGGTCTAATTAGAAGTGATTGTGAACTTTCTTGTGGGATTGAAACTGTTCATGCTTTAGTGAAGCAGGCAAAGGTTATTGTATTGTATTTTGTATGCATGTATGGTTTCAGAGTAAGTATGCATGCAGATTGTAAAGGAGGAGGAAATGCTGCGAGGAGTGAGATTTACGTCATAGTGTGCTGCGCTGGTATAGGTTGGTTGGTGTGGTGCTGGGCTGTTATTGGTGGACAACATCATGAAGTGCTGTGCTGCGATTGGTGGTTGGGTCAGAGCAAAGGATTGTGGGTACGGCATTATTTTTAATTGAATTAGAATTTTGTGGAAAGTTTTGAAACATTAGATGCGTTAAAGTTTTATGAGAAATGTTTAGTGGATATGTTCATATTGCCAATAGGGAGGGAGAAGTTGCACCTCCGGAAAGTACTCCAGCGTTTAATGCATGGCTTCTTACGTGTGTTTGGCTTGGTGAGTGGTACAAGATCACAGAAAAGGATGGTCCATTGAGATTCCCACAATATGGCACATTGAATTTGAGAACGTTTGAAAACTTAAGGAGAGTGTTATATGAAATGAAGCCACCTCTCAGTCACGCACAGTGTGAAGCACTTAGTGCTTGGGAACATGCTGCTCATGTGAGAGAAAAAGAAAAATAGCAGGGCAGAGTGAAGAAATCTATGCATACTTATGCAGATGCTAGATGGGATGCCGAGCAGAGAAGGTGGAGAATTGACATGATAGAAGGAGTTAGATATATCCAGCTTTGACAATAGATGTTGTTGATGGAGAATGGGAAAGGAAAATGACTTGGAAATAAAAAAAGAGAGGAAACAAAAAGAGCCTGATGATATCAGTATGGACAGTGATGAAGGCTCTGGAGATAGTGTTTTGGATGTGTTACTTTCCGAATGTCCACCTCCATATAATGAAGTTAGGGATGAAAGTGAAAATCAGACTGTTGATCCAACTAATGTTGGGACTGCCCCAACTAAGGTGACCCCCTTGTCCTGTGGAAGTTACTGCCACTAGTGTACTCTGTGATTTAAGAAGTGAAGGTTGAGAGAATGTGCCCTAGTTGATCCTAAAGTGAGTGTTGTTGATGCTTACAGTTACTATAGGACCAGTAGTTCCTATGTATAAAACAGAATGTTCTGGGAGAAATACGTACAACTTGACTGTCTCCAACAATGCTGAAAGGCAGAGCGGAGTTCCAAATATTTCAGGCCTTAAGGAGTTTGTTCCTTTAGTTCCAACACACATTAGCACTTTATCTGGAGTGAGTGCAGATATGACTTTGAATATGTCAGGATGCACTTCAATTGGTACATATCAGAAGATACCCGCACATAATCCTCTTGCATGGGAAAAACCTTTGAATTTGGGAAATGGTGCTCAGGGAAATGATTCCACACCTAAGATTCTTGTGGTGACACAATCCATTAGTACGAAGGAGATAGATAATTGGGTACAATTCTTTAATGGAAACACCCCATCCAAGGACAGTTCTACTTCAGAAGTGAGTCAGGGAATGCTTCCATCAACACTAAGAGAGAGGACTTTAAATGTGACAAAGTTGACAATACAATTTGGATGCGATGATAGTTGGATCTTGGCTTGGGACAGCCAGAGACCTACCAAGAAGATGAACTTGCATTCATGTGTAGAGCTATTATTAGGTGAGCTGGCCGAATTCATGATAAATTGGCAGAATTCGCTCAAAATTAAGAGGTAAACTTAAATAAAACCAAGGCTATGCAAAGAAGCTATTGAGTGTATTTCAGTGATAAGGATATTGCTGATATGAGAACTCCAGGATTAAAAATTCAGAAAAAAAATAGATTCAGAACATTAGGAGATGGAATGAATTAGAAAGGTGAGAGATGAAATGGGTGAAAAAGAAAGAGGAGAAGAAACCTTCGGGTGAACCAACACCCATTGGAGTAGAGGGAGGTATTGCAACCTTTCCCTTTAAAACAAATGCCTGGTGATGGTTATGTTCATGTACCATGGTGTCGAAGTGATCTTGATCATTTATTAATGATTTCCCAAAATTGCGAGAGAAGCCAGTAGAATGGTAGCGACAGGATGAAAGATTGATTTGAATACATTGTTTGATGTTGTCATTCTGAGTGACTTGTGGAATGAGTGCAAAATAGCTGTTTTATAGCTTGAGACAGAACTGACTAGGAACGTAGTAACTAAGGGTCCTTCAATGTTGGTGATAAAAAATATCAGGAGGTCTTGACATTCCTGGAAGGGTGTAGGAAAGTACCCTCTTTTTGGCATGTTACTCACAATTTCTGCCTGATGTCAGTGTGTTTTTGACTGTGTCACTGCGATCCTACTGGTCAGGCCTCCAGTGCTTATTTTTTATGGCCTGCTTGTCAGTGTGTTTCACTGTTTTCTAAATTGTCACTGGAGTCCTTCTAATCAGAACCCCAGTGCTCATGCTCTCTCTGTTTCCAAATTTGTCACTACATACTGGTAACTTAGTAATTCACTCCAAATTGGCATACTGGTCCTCCCTTATAAGTCCCTAGTATATGGAACCTGGGTACCCAGGGCATTGGGGTTCCAGGGGATCCCTATGGGCTGCAGCATTCCTTTTTCCACCCATAGGGAGCCCATGCAAAGGCTTATACAGGACTGCCATTGCAGTCTGTGTGAAGTAGTGCATGCACTATTTCATATACATTTTCACTGCATCAGGTCACTTGTAAGTCACCCATATATCAGGTCTTCCAACCCTGAAGGCTGGGTGCAAAGTACTAGCAGAGATGCCCCCACATCATCCAGTCCCATTTTCCCAGACTTAGTGAGTGCGGGGATGCCATTTTACTTGTGCACTGGACATAAGTCAATACCTATGTCCAGCTTCATAATGGTAACCCTGAATATGGCCATGTATGGTGTCTAACAAGTGGGAATTGTACCCCAATACTGATTCTAGTATTGGTTGCACATTTCCATGTACTCTCCGGGCTCCACTATGGACCCCCAGTACTGCCATACCAGCTTTCCAAGGTTTTCCAGGCATCCCCAGCTGCTGCCTCATCACAGACAGGTTTATGCCCTCATGTTCCTTGAGCAGCTCAAGCCCAGGAAGCCAGGAAGGCAGAACAGAGGATTTCCTTTGGGAGAGGGGTATTACAACCTCTCCCTCTGGAAATAGATGTTACAGGCTTGTGAGGCACATCCTGATAGGTGCCCAATCCCCCTCTTAGGGCTATTTAGGGTCTCTCCTCTGGGTGTTTCTGCAGATTCAGATTGCAAGACTCCAGCAGGAATCCTCTGTATCCTTTACTTCATCTTCTACCAATGAAACAACCACTGACCACTCCAGAAACTCTACAAAACTGCAACAAAGAAGGAAAGACGACTTCTGCAACATTGTAACTTCAGCTCCTGCCAGCAATTGCAACAGTTTCCAGGTCATGCATCCTCTGAGGACTGCCGGTCTTCAACCTGCACCAGAAGGACCAAAGGAATATCCTGTGGAGTGACTGAGTTACTTCCCTGCTTCAGCAGGGACGACCAGTGGATTGGGTCCCCTCTCCAGATGACAGGCATTGATGCAGCAACATGGGTGGTGGTCTAAAGTGAATCTGACAGTCCCACCATCTAGCTGTCCAACTTTGGTGGAGGTAAGAGCTTGCCTCCCCACAAAAGACAGTACCCCTGTGCACCGCAAGACTTGCAGTTGCCAAGGCTTATGTGCGACCTTCCAAGAAGTTCTTCATGAACAGCACAGCTTAGGCCCCCAGCACTCCATTCTACGATGCACAGGTTCCTGAGTGGTTCTCTGGTGGTGTGGGAACCCTTTGTGTCATGCTGTGTGGGCCTCCATTTGCACCTTCTTTGTCCCCAGGCTGTGGGACTCCTGTGTGTGCTGCCTGGTCTTCTAAGGCTCTCTGAGTTGCTGAGAGCCCCAACTGTCCCCCCTCCTGGGTAGAGGCCACCACAAGCTTTGCGTATTCCAAGGCTTGTTGGTGGAATCCAGTGATGCAAACCGGACTGCATTCATCCATCTGGCATGGGACATTTTCTGCGCCATCCAGGAACCCGCTTCTCTCTTCTTTGGTGCAAGACTGACTTTGTCTTCTTAACAGTGGTTCTACTTTTGCACCTTCATCCGATTTAAGAAAGGGGTCCTGTTCTCCCTGGACTCAGAACAGAATTTTGGCATGGCATGGTACCGAGTTCCACTGGGGTATACTGAGTCACCGTTGATTTTCAATCAGATTTTAAAGAAAAATTTGAAATCCTTAGTCAGTATATCCAAGACCTCATAGTGGCGTTTGCTACTCAAGAAGCTCGTAAACAGGATATCATTGCATTACTGAAACACTTGGCTGAGAATGGACATAAAGTATCCACAGGACAATTGTCAAAAACAAGTCCAATACCTTGGACACCATATTGAGAAAAAAGTAAGAAAGGTGACACAAGAGAGGATTTCACCAATACTGAAAATGGGTCCGCCAACTACTCAGAGAGAAATCAGGATTTTTTTGGGAATGGTGGGCTACTATCAACCCTGGACATCCAATGTTTCACTGGTGGCTAAGCCTCTACAGAGGCTGACACCCAAGGACATGTCTGAGCCGGTACCGTGGGACAATGATTGTCTTGTCACAGTTCTAGAGCTGAAAGAAAGTCTCTGTAGGGCCCCTGCTCCAAGGATTTCCGATTATAACAATTGTTTTGCACGTTTTTGCAGTCAGAGGGAGGGCTGTACTCTCTCAGTGCTTATTCAAATTCATTGAAATGCTAAGGGACCTGTGACATATTTTTCTGCCTAATTCGTGCCTGTTGCTTCTGCATTGCCTGGATGCTTAAAATCAGTATCTTCGATTAGTACTAGCATAGAGAGGTATGAAAATATTGTTATTGGACACCCATTAGCTATTTATTTCCCTCTTTAAGTAGAACTTTTATTGACTAAAACCAGAACGCAGCATCTAATAAGTAGTCGACTTATCATGAATGAGCAGATTATAATGGTCACAGAAAATGTGACAATCAAACTTTGCAGGATTTTAAATCCTACTACTCTTCTGCCAATAGTGGAACAGGGAATTATTGAACATTGTGAAGAGAACTACAATAGTCTTGATGTCACTGAGCTATGTACCAAACCGAGACCAGTCATATAATATGAATAATTAACTGAATCTGATTATGTCCACTATGTTCATGGTTCATGCTTGAGAGACAATGGTGGAAGTTTGGGAGCAGCTTATGCTGTTTGTACTTTGTCTGGAGTTGTCAAAGCTCCATGTGACTTTGGATAATAGGTATGCCAACAAAGCTGCAAAATACTGTGCCCATACTGTACTGTATGTACCTTTAATGGTGAATTCATAAACAAGGGAATGGATTAGACTAACTTTAACCTTTTGTTGACAACAGGTGATATTTGGGATGAGGTGAAAAGGCTCCAAGAGGAAGTGTCAGAAGAGGAACAGCAAGGTTGGGTCAGGGCAGGTTGTGTCAAAAGAGATGATTTTGGTTTCAGTGGATGGAAGACCAGTGTTGCATAATATCCTGTTACCTCCTCTGACTCGACATTTTCATGGCCCTACTAATATTGGTAGGGATGCTATGGTGAAATTCTTTAGACAGACTTGGTTCAATCCTAAATTCAGATTGATGGCTGAAGCATTGTGTTGTGTGTCAGTTAGAACAATGTTGAAAAGAGAACTGCATTTATATTGAGTCACTTTGGAAGGTCAGAAGGACATTTTAACAGGATACAGATGGATTTCGTTGAGATGCCTGTGTTGCAACAGATTGAGGTATTGTAGGAAACTACCATCTTTCTTGGAATGGTACCCCCATTTTTACCTGTATGTCAGTATGTTTTTGTCTGTCTCAATGGGATCCTGCTGGCCAGGACCCCAGGACCCCAGTGCTCATAGTTTATGGCCTAATGTGTGTGGTGTGTATAGTGTTTGACTGTGTCACTGAGACTCTGCTAATCAGAACTTCAGTGCTTCTGCTCTCTCTGCTTTTAAATTTGTCACTAGGCTAGTGACTTAATTTACCAAATTTCAATTGGTACACTGGACCCCCCTCATAAGTCCCTAGTATATGGTACCTAGGTGCCCAGGGCATTGGGTTCAAGGAGATCCTTATGGGCTGCAGCATTTCTTTTGCCATTCATAAGGAGCTCAGACAAACCCTTCCACAGACCTGCCATTGCAGCATGAGTGAAATAGTGCACAAATATTTTCACAGCCATTTTCAGAGCACTTAAGTAACTTATAAGTCACCTATATATCTAACCTTCACTTGCTGAAGGTTAGGTGCAAAGTTACTAAGTGTGAGGGCACCTTTGCACTAGCAAAGGTGCCCCACATAGTTCAGGGCCATTTCCTGGGACTTTGTGAGTGCGGGGATGCCATTACACGTGTGCACTACATATAGGTCAATACCTATATGTAGTTTCACAATGGTAACTCCAAATATGGCCATGTAAGGTGTCTAAGATCATGGAATTGTCCCCCCATTCCAAATCTGGTATTGGGGAGCCAATTCCATGCATCCTGGGGCTTTCACTATGGACCACCAGTACTGCCAAACCAGATCTCTGAGGCTTGCACTGCAGCTACAGCTGCTGCCAAGTCACAGACAGGGTTCTGCCCTCCTGGGTCTAAACAGCTCAGTCCCAGGAAAGTAGAACAATGCATATCCTTTGGGAGAAGGGTGCTACACCCTCTCCCTTTGGAAATAGGTGTTGCAGGCTAGGAGGGGTAGCCTCCCCCAGCCTCTGGAAATGCTTGAGATGGTGCCCTCCTTGCATAAACCAGTCTACACCAGTTCAGGCATTCCTTGTCCCCTGCTCTGGTGCGAAAGTGGACAAAGGAAAGGGGAATGACCACTCCCCTGTCCATCACCACCCTAGGGGTGGTGCCCAGAGCTCCTCCAGTGTGTCCCAGACTTCAGCCATCTTGCTTTTCAAGGTGTAGGGGCACTCTGGAGGGCTCTAAGTGGCCAGTGCTAGCAGGTGACGTCAGAGACCCCTCCTGATAGGTCCTTACCTGATAAGGTAGCCAATCCCCCTCTCAGGGCTACTTAGGGACTCTCCTGTGGGTTCTCTTCAGATTCCACTTGCAAGTTTCCAGCAGGAATCCTCTGCAACTTCTACTTCATCCTCTGACCTCGGATCAACCGCAGCCTACTCCAGGAACCGCTGTAATAGCAACAAAGTATCCACAAGGGATACTTTTCTTCTGCAACTTCAGCTCCAGCCAGCAACTGCAACAGTTTCCACGGTGGGCATGCAATGAGGACTCCCTGTCTTCACCCTGCACCAGAAGGACTGAAGAAATCTCCCATGGGGTGACAGAGTCACTCCCCTGCTCACGCAGGCACCTTCTAAGTCGATGACTGGTTCTCTTGGACTCCTCTCACAGGTAATAGCATGCTCCTTGGAACACAGAGGGTGGACTCCATCGACACAGACTGTCCTGACATCCTGCTGTCACATTTTGGAGGAGGTAAGACTTTGCCTTCCCACACAATGACAGTACCCTTGTGCATCACGTCTTCTTCACCTCCAGAGGCCTCTGTGCACTATTTGCAAAATTACTTCGTGCAAAGACTATCCCAGTGTAGGCTTATAGTGGGTACCTGATGGCACTTACACGTTGTGCCAGGTCCAGTTATCCCTTATTAGTAGATTGGTAGTGTTCTAGCAGTTTAGGCTGATAGAGGTAGCTATAGCAGAGCAGATTAGGCTGAACTAGGAGACATGCAAAGCTCCTACTATACCAGTTATATCATATAGCACTATATCATGAGAATCAGAATACTCAGACTTACTAAAAATAAAGGTACTTTATTTTAGTGACATTGTGCCAAAAATATCTCAGAGGATATACTCCCTTAGGAGGTGAGCAAAATACACAAAATATACACACAAACCAAAATCAGGTAAGTAAACAGTTAGAAAAGTAGTGCAAACACTGTAGAATACAATAGGATGCAAAAGGCCTAGGGGCAACACAAACCATATACTAAGAAAGTGGAATGCGAACCACTTAGGGACCCCTGGCCTAGTGTAGTGTGTAGAGGGTCACTGGGAGTGTAAGAAAACACTAAGGGTGTCCAAGATACCCCTCCCCAAGACCCTGAAAAGTAGGAGTAAAGTGAGCCTACTTCCCCAGAAACACACTAAAGTCGTGATAGGAGATTATGCAAAGACCACTATAGACTGCAAAGCAATGAAGACGGATTCCTGGAACTGAGGACCTGTAAAGGAAGGGGACCAAGTCCATGAGTCACGAAAATGTCCAGGGGGGGCAGGAGCCCACTAAACCCCAGATGAAGGTGAAAAATGGCAGCCTCCGGGTGGAAGAAGCTGAAGATTCTGCAACAACGGAAGGTGCCAGGAACTTTTCCTTTGCACAGGACATGTCCCACGGAATTCTGCAGGATGCAGAGTTGTTTCTTTGCAGAAAGGCCACAAACAATCCCTGATAGCTGCAAAGGTGGCAGATGAAGAAAAAGGTTGCTGCCTGGGCCCAGTGTGGACCAGGAGGTCACCACTTGGAAGAGGAGACAGAGGGGCCCTCAGCAATACAGAGAGCCCATGCAGAAGAAGGCTGCACCCGCAGAAGTACTTGAACACAGGTTCATGGAAACTGAGCATGGCAGTCATCTCAACACTACAAAAGAGGGTCCCACGAAGCCGCTGGTCAACTCAGCAAGTTGAGCAATGCAGGAAGGAGTGCTGGGGACCTGAGCTCGGCTGTGCATGAAGGATTCCTTTCAAAAGTACACAGAAGCCCTAGCAGCTGCAGTTCACACAGTACACAGGATTACTGTCTGGAGAGTAGAGGCAAGGACTTACCTCCTCAAAGTTTGGACAGTTGGACCACTAGACAGTCCGGGACACTAGGGTCCCCCACTTTTTTTCCAGGGGCCACGCTCATTAGGATGAGAGGGGTCCCAGAGTACCGGTGATGCTGAAGTTTGGTGCCTGCTGGACCAGGTGGAATATTCCATCGACCCACGAGAGATTTCTTCTTGGTTTCCAGAGCAGGGTGAAGGCAGATAGCCCCCAGAACATGCACCACCCGGAAACAGTCAAGAAAGCCAGCAGGATTAGGCACTACAATGTTGCTGCTAGTCTTCTTGCTTCTTTGTTGTAGTTTTGCAGGCGTCCTGGAGCAGTCAGCGGTCGATCCATGACAGAAGTCGAAGAGGGAGATGCAGAGGAACTCTAGTGAATTCTTGCAAATTGTTATCTGAGGAAAAGCCCAGAGGAGAGACCCTAAATAACCCTCAGAGGAGGATTGGCCACCTAGGCAGGTAAGCACCTATCAGAAGGGGTCTCTGACATCACCTGCTGGCACTGGCCACTCAGAGGCCTCCATTGTACCCTCACACCTCTGGATTCAAGATGGCAGAGGTCTGGAACACACTGGAGGAGCTCTGGGCACCACCGTGGGGTGGTGATGGACAGGGGAGTGGTCACTCCCCTTTCCTTTGTCCAGTTTTGCACCAGAGCAGAGGCTGGCGGTTCCCTCAACCGGTTTAGTCTGGTTTATGCAAGGAGGGCACCATCTGCACCATTCAAAGCATTTCCAGAGGCTGGAGAGGCTACTCCTCCCAAGCCCTTAACACCTATTTCCAAAGGGAGAGGGTGTAACACACTCTCTCAGAGGAAATCCTTTGTTCTACCTTCCTGGGACTGGGCTGCCCAGATCCCAGGAGGGCAGAACCCTGTCTGTGGGGTGGCAGCAGCGGTAGCTGCAGTGAAAACCCCAGAGAGCTGATTTGGCAGTACCCGGGGTCCATAGTGGAGCCCCGGGGATGCATGGGATTAGCACCCCAATACCAGATTTGGCATGGTGGGACAATGCCATGATCTTAGACATGTTACATAGCCATATTTGGAGCTACCATTGTGAAGCTACATATAGGTAATGACCTATATGTGGTGCACACATGCAATGGTGCACCCGCACTCACAAAGTCCGGGGAAATTGCCCTGAACTATGTGGGCGCACCTTGGCTAGTGCCAGGGTGCCCTCACACTTAGTTACTTTGCACCTAACCTTCACTAAGTGAAGGTTAGACATATAGATGACTTATAAGTTACTTAAGTGCAGTGTAAAATGGCTGTGAAATAACGTGGATGTTATTTCACTCAGGCTGCAGTGGCAGTCCTGTGTAAGTATTTTCTGAGCTCCCTATGGGTGGCAAAAGAAATGCTGCATCCCATAGGGATCTCCTGGAACCCCAATACCCTGGGTACCTATGTTCCATATATTAGGGAATTATAAGGGTGTTCCAGTGTGCCAATTAGAATTGGTGAAAATGGTCACAATGGTCAGCCAATAGTGACAATTTTAAAGGCAGAGAGAGCATGAGCACTGAGGTTCTGATTAGCAGAGCTTCAGTGACACAGATAGTCACAAATTCAGGCCACAAACTATGAGCACTGGGGTCCTGGCTAGCAGGATCCCAGTGAGACAGGCAAAAACAAACTGACATACATGTAAAAATGGGGGTAACATGCCAGGTGTGGTACTTTCCTATACCCAGGTTCCCAAAAATCTATCCTGCGATGCTCAACTCGCTGAGTTGATATCGGGCGGTGTAGGACATTCCTGTGTAATGTTGCACCAACCGCATTTTGCACCTCTTTTGTCCCCCGTGTCTAGGGACTCCTGTGGGTGCTATCTGGTGCTGTGAGGGCTCTATTTCCTCACACAGAGTTAAGCCCCCCAGGTCCCTCCTGGGTCCAGATAGCCCTAGTTGACGCAAAATGTGACTTTGCCGGAACCAAGGCTTGTTGAAGGAATCCAGTGCCAAAACTCGCCTGCATCCAATTTCACGACTTGGAACATTCTTTGCATCATGCAGGAACCCACTGGCATCTTCCTAGGGTGCATTTCTGCAGTCTTCGTCCAACCGGGGACTCTTCTTTTGCACCCTCTTCTGGGTTGGCAGGGGCTCCTGTCCTTCCTGGAACTTCTTTCGACTTCTGGACTTGGTCTCCTTCTTTTGCAGGTCTTCAGGTCCAGGAATCTACTGTTTGTTGTTTGCAGACTTGGTTGGTTCTTGCAATAATTCCAGTCACGAGGTGTAGTATGTCCTAAGGAAACTTGCAGTACTTTACTCCTGCTTTTCTGAGCTCTGGGGTGGGGTAATTTACTTACCTTTACTGTAGTTTTACTCTTCCAGCAATTCTACACACACTACACTTCTGCTTCGACAATCTTGAACCGGCCTGATGCCTTACCCCATGTTTTGATGAGTCTTGGGAGTGTACCTGATCGAAAGACTGGACTGTCCGCCATGAAATCTAATGGGAAGGGTGATGGAACTGTCAGTGATTCCGGCAAATGCACTTGTGAATATGACAGATGATGTGGTCCTAGAATATTGCAAAGGCAATATTTGTGGTATGTTCTGTGTCTCATCAGGTTGGATCAACTACAGCTGCTCCACTACAGGAACAGTGCCATGTCTTTAATCCCAGCAACTGGGTCTTGGTGAAGAAACACTTCAGGAAAATGTGTCTGGCTCTTCAGTGGCATGGACCTTACCAAGTGATCTAAGAGACAATGACTATTGTGAAGTGTGGAGGTCTTCCCAATTGGTCCACACCTCCCATACTCAAGGAGTTGTGTCCCCTCAATAGGACAGTGCCTGTCCCAGATGAACTACTGTTGCAAGAAAGACAACAGGAACAGGTCAGCCAAGCTCTCAGCGACCAAGCAGAGCTGGAAGTAACACTCAATCAAGTTGGAGAGGGTATCGAGCAAGTCACATCTGACTCTGAAGCTGAAACAGTAGAGTCATGTTCTGTGGTGAGTGTCAGGTTCAGAATCAGACCCTTGAGAAGGAACAAGTACTGGAAGAAAGTGAGTGGAAGCTGAGACTGTTGGCCTCGAAGACATGAACAAGGAAAAGTGAGTCTGCTTAAAGAGCAAGTGCCACAGGTGATTGCTAAAGAAACTGAGAACTCTGATCTTAGCGGAAGCGAAGATGAAGGTTTGGCATTGAGAAAGTAAAAAAGAACAAGAGTTCTTAGTTGTAGGTATTCTTCCCCTGAGTAGATCTAGTTTGTATATAACCCAGATCAAGAAATCCAGGAGAATTTATGTTAAAATGCAGGTTGGGTTGAACTTCCATGAGCTGAACATTATGATTGAACTGTACCTTGAACTTTCATTGCCATCTATGAGTGTAAACATTTACATTGATTGAGATCAAAGTTTAGAAGATTTCCTAGGTCCCAGTAGAAGAAAGAGGGTTGTCACTTAGAAGAACACGGAGGAGAGCTAGGGAAGTGTCACGAAAATGTTGTACTGTTGATGAATAAACGTTTGAAGCTTGCATTGGTGAAGTCAAGAAAGAAATATTTTTCTGCTGCCATAATTGCTTAGCAATAGATCTGATTCTAAAGATGTAATAGAGCTAAGCAAGAGAAATAGATGTAAATAGAGTAGGTGCTTTATTGCTCATTTCATTAGTAATACTAATAATTTTGCTAGTAGGAGTATTTTTACCTACTATACATTTAGAAGAGGAGACATCATCTAGTGATCCCCAACATTATTAATCCTAAAAAAGGTAGTAAGTTAGAAGAGAAAACATTACACTTTGATGCATCTAGGGGAGATTATTCTGCAAATGTATATTTCCTCTTATTATATGAATATGTAGAGAGTATGGAAGTGAGGATTGCAATGCATGCACTCAGTTGCCTGCTTCTGTTTTGGAAGGCATTACCTATCATCATATTTCTGTGACTTGTGGGATTTATTATAGTCTTCTGTAAGTTTGTTTTATGGGAGAGGACATTATCAGTATTATTTTTCACACTACAATTTAGTTCTCTAAGAGATCCCTATTATTGATCATTTAGGCAGAAGTCGCTCTCCCTTGGAAATACAAATAATTGCAAGATTTTTCAAAACTTTGCTCACTCTAGACACAGTTTATGCACACCAACACAATTTAACTTGTATATTATCAGATGTTGAAAAGAAATTCTTGAATTTAGTTGAGGTCAGAAGAAGACGGTTGGAAGCCAGCTCACAGTTAAATGAGAATTTCTGGGCTCAAAATAAATGAACAAAGGTAGCTGAAAAATTGCCTGTCTTGGCTCTAGATTGGGGAACCCAAAGGAGGGTTGTGCACTTGGATGGAAAGATCTGAGACTGATAATGTGTTTGTGGGAAAGAGTGAATGTGAACACACCTTATGTGGGAAAGAGTGAATGTGAATATACTTTAGAAGTGCGAGGGGACTATCAGTTGTATTTGGATGGAGAAGATGCTGTTATCTCTGGTCTTTTTTTGTTTGTGGAAAACATGCTTACTTTAGATTGCCAAAAGACTGGTATGGAATGTGCTACTTGGGGATTGTTTTTCCCAAAATTTAGCAAGTGGAGCATTTTGACGATCCTATTTGGGTTCAATGTTCTAGATCTCAGCAAGGTGTCAGTGCAGGAGAAGTATTAGGAGACATTTTTGGTGCTTTGATCCCTTCTGTGTGGGTGATTTAGTGATTTGAAGATCAGACGGCTGTCTACTATAGTGGATATACTAGCTGCTAGTAACGCTGCAGTGTTATTAGTCGTAAAGTCTGAGATGATAGCGATCAGATCAATCGTTTTGCAAAATAGTCTTGTGTTAGACATGTTGCTCGCAAAAAAAGGGCAGAGTCTGTCAGATCCTTATGGCCCAACAATGTTGCACCTTCATTCCAGATAAAAGTAAGGATTTGCAGAAGTATATCCCAAATATTTCAGAGTTGACAAAGGATTTAAAAGAGTTGGAATCGGCTGGTGCATGGGAAGAGATTAGAAATTGATTTTCTGCTATAGGTAGATGGTTTTGAAATTTGTGAAGTGGAATTGCAGGGTTTGTGTTGTGTTGAGACCATTGCTGATTTTTTCCTTAATGGGTTCAGTTTTGTTAGTTGAATACAACATTTTCCAAGGAGCGAGGGGTCAGTGTAAAAATTATGATGACATGAAGCGTTTTTAAGAAACCAGACAAATCTGTTCAAAACAACTAGGTTTTAGAGAGTCTTATTCAAGAATGAAGTGGGTTTGTGATGACGTTATACTTCACCAGAAGGAGGACTAAAGGAGCTTCCTAAAACATGAAGAAGGGTGCTTATTTTCCTTTTGTAACATGTAAAACAAATTGTAAAAGATGTGCACTGAAATATATTCGAAAAAGTGCGCAATAAAAGCTAAAATTTTTGCAAGCCACATTAACACTCGCTTGCAAGAACTTCAGTGTTCTACTATTTTAGAAATGTTCTTTATAATCATCTGACATTCAGTGAGTTAGAACTTTAAATATATTTGAACTAAAAGTATATTTCTGTTCAGATTGAAGGCCGCATTCCTTTTGTATGTTCTAGATTCAATGGTTAGGCAAGAGAACTTAATTTTAGAATCCAGACGTCAAATACTTTTCCTGATATTCTGCATTGTTGCTTTTGAAATTTTAATAGTGTCGTACCTTAACTCTCAGTTTGTGATATTGGATTCTGTTTTGGACCATTCATCATTGGGAAGGGGCAAGTCATTATCAGGCTATGCAGAAAATATTGTTTATACAAATAAGGCTAGCTATGTTTTAAATCAGAACATTGCACGACCTCTTCTACTGTGGATTGCTGTAGTGAATTGTTTCCACGATACATAGTCAATCTTCTATTGGTTTCACAAATTGGCTGACAGTTCAGATCACAGGGTGAAGAACGAACTACACCTAAGAATTTACCAGAGTCAAACATTATCCCGTAAGCAAGTCAGCTGTCGGTACTGATTTTATAATTCAGATCACAGAGAAGGTCATCTAAAGGTAACAGAAGGCAGAATGCGCGGAAGGTATGAGGAACAGTTATGCGCATCAGTCTTTTGCTTCTAGTGAGTTAGACATTCAGTGACTGTGTCTGCCTATAAGCTGTTTATCATTTTCATAAATGCGTAATAAGATACACTTATTTTCCATTCCTCTTATTTATTTATGTGTTCCGCTCAGTAAGGCTGTGTGCCACTGCATAATTGTCTTGTGTTTTTAAGGCAGCCTGCCAATTTGTTTTCTGAAACAAAACTCTCTTTTTGTAATTCTTTGTAGTTTCAATAGTATAACTACGCTTTACTAACTGAGGATAAATAATTAAACACCCTTTTCACTTAAAACACCTCTTTTTTCGACTGTGTAGATGAAAGGTGGAAAGGAACCTCTGACAAGAAGTGATTCGGTCGTCCATTTGATGACTTACTCGCCTGTCTCTTTCGCTCCAATTTTTCAGGTAAGGTATGCCAATTCCTGTTAAATTCATACTCCACGGATCCTTGAACTACATCCGATCAAATTCTGCAATATTCATTATTTGGTTGCTGAAGCTGCTTTGAGGAATCTGGATAGATGAGGTTTGAGATCTCAGTCTGTTTGATTCTGTGTTCACTACGTCGAATGGTGCAGGACATGATAGCATTGCGTGGATCTCAGGAAACAATTAGGGGTAGATTTAAGAGCCCCTAGCGCCTCTTTGCGCCACATTAGAGCCAGTTTAGTTGAAATTAATGTGTCCCAAAGAGGCCAAAATCGCTGCGCCATATTTACAAAGTGGCGCAATGCATGCATTGCTGCGCCACTTTATAACCCTTTGCACTACATTATGCCTGCGCCAGGCTTAATGGATGCAAAGGGGGCAATCCCCTGTTAAGGGGGAATGAAAAAATGGTGCAAAGAAATCTAGAAGAAATCTTTACATCCTTTTCTTCGACACTTTTTAATGCTTGCTCAGAGCAGGCGTTAAAAGGAGGCACACCATTGTTTTCAAAGGGCATCAATGGGCTTTTCAGGTTAAGCGTCAACATTTTTTATGCTACACCTACAAAGCTCCACGTTAGCGTACAAAATTGTGACGCTAGTTCCTTAACTAACGCCATGGTGCGCCGTACCTTACATATATCTCACACATGGTGGCGTTAGCGGTGCACAAAGGGGCAAAAGGAAAGTGGCGCTGCACTGGGTCCAGCCCTTATTTATAGCGCTCCAATTTGCTCATTATAATATACAGATCTGGACCTTGTAATGCAAAGATCACCTGCACAAATGGCTTTTCTGATTATCTTAACAGTACTTTCACACACTGAAATGTTGTTTTTAACACTTTATCATTTTTTTCCCATGTGTGTCTCATCTTTAGTTTGCATGTTTGTAAAATCTTTAAGCAGTAGTGTTAATGCATGATAGTATGAATACAATATTTTTCACGGCCACTGGTATATTGTGCACACATACTAATGTATTTAATGCTATTCGCAGTCTGAATATATGGTGATCATGAAAAAATTTCAAAGGGCAAAAAATTACTTTCTAACAAGTCTTTGGTTTGCTGACCTTGCCACCGGAGTATACTTAACACCTGTTTGCACTTGCACACCATTACCTGATACTAATAGGTAAACCTTGTACTTGTACAAAACAGTAGGATGGCAAATACATTTGCACAGTTTTTTACTGTTTACGATTGATTAAAAAAAAAACTGAGAGTAAGAACTGCATTGTTTTTTCAGGAAGGAACTCCGGACCTGCTTGCTTGGAACCCAGGCTCTCCACAAGTGACTCCAAAGGTCAATTAGCTGACTGCCTGTTTGAGCTCCAGGAACACAGCAGGCTTCCAGAGGCCTTCTCTGCAACTGACCAGCACCAACTGGACCTGCCTGACCCCTGATGAGTCCTGATCTGCAAGAAGTGCCCCCATGTCCTGAACTCTTGGCTGGTATCAGAGTGTATACCCCCAGCTTCAAAAATGAGGTTCAGATGAAAATCCAGTGGTTTGGGCCTCTGTGACTGCAAGCGGACTACTTGCATCAGCAACAATCACCACATTTCCTGCCAGTGACTTGCTCTTTGTGCCAGTGAACAACCCCATGTATCCTGCCAACACAAATCTCTTCACACTGACAACAATCTCATTGCTGCCCTCACTAGTGCAAAATCCCAGATTAGGGTTTTAGCACAGACTTGGACTCTGGGAAGGTAAACATTTCCCTAGGGTGAACCTGGTCCCTATTTCTAACCCATGCTCTGTAGTGGTGAGCATGAACTTGTGATTTTGACCCATTCTAGAGAGACTAAGGCCCATATTCATACTTTTTTAGTGCTGCATTTGCAATTGTATTTTGTAAGTTTGCGCCGATTTTGCATCACAAGACGACGCAAATGCAGCGCTAAAAAATTATAAATATGGGCCCAAATACTTGCGAGTTGCGCTTAGTTCTTTTTGGTGCTATTTCCACCTAAAATTGTAAAAACTCATAAATCCAGTTCCACCTATTGGACTTTTGCTATTTTGATGTTGATTTGATGCCCTTTACAATAGGGAAAGAAATAAACAGCACAGCACCAGGGCTGACATGGCAAAACTGGTTTCACATTAACTTGGTGCACACAATAAAATATCATTTCATGTTCATTTATTTAGGTAAAATAAACTATAATACAATTATTTGGTTAAATACAATTATGACATCAAAGAACATAAATAGATATTTAGGACCTCGTTATGATTTTGGCGGCCTTTTCCGAAGGCTGCTGTTGTGACGGCTGCCAAAAGACCACCGCTGAGGCGGCAATTCACCCACCAGATAATGACACACAAATCTACCAGAAAGCAGCCAAAACAGCAATTCCGCCAGACCAAATGACGGGGTAAAACAGTCGGTCCCACCACCCTCCCCGCCATGCCTGCAACACACCGCCCTCAAAATAATGACCCACGAATCAACACAGCGGTCACTCAATGGTGGTTACCCATTGTACCTCTGCGGTCGATTTGGCCATTCCACACAACCAGAAGCCAACATTGGGCAGGTTCAAATACCCACACCTAACACATATACACATGCTGTACACACCCACCAACAGTACCATAAAACACACCTCCACAGAACCCACAAGTCTTTTCAGATACGGAAACCTAGCGACACGTTGCCAGCCCAAACATTTACCAAACTGCACACACAAACCACAACCACCTATACACCCCTCACTCATCAAACCCCTGAATAACACACACACTACACCCACTACACAATAGGCATGTCCCCACAAAAGAATCCCCGTTTCATTGATGAGGAGTTGCGGGTCCTGGTAGATGAAGTGGTAAGGGTTGAGCCACAGCTGTTTGGTGCCAAGGTCCAGCGGATATCCATTGCCAGGAAGATGGAGGTATGGCGGAGGATGGTGGACAAGGTGAACTTCGTGGGAACCTATCCACGCACAAGGGACAACATAACAAAAAGAGGTGGAACAACCTAAGGGCGAAGGTGTGTGCAATGGCATCCAGGCACCACATTGCCATCCTAAAGACTAGCGGTGGACCCCCACCTCCACCCCCACAGTTGCCAACATGGGAGGAGAAAGTCTTAGCTATCCTACATCCGGAGGGCCTCACCAGAATCACTGGAGGGCTGGACACTGGTAAGTCACCATTACTACCTCAGCAACACGTACACCTGCATTCCAAGTCACCCTGCCACCCTGTCTCCCTTCACCCCACTCCATCTCAAACACAGAACTACCTCATACCCACCCTCAACTTTGTACCACAGCATGCCCTACTCACTGCAAGCACACCCCTCCAAGCTCAGCATGCACACACATCAGTAATGCATGGGCAACCTGGAGCACTTCCAATCCCACAACCCATCACCATACACAAACCAAAGGTAGAAGAACAACACCCATTCCATAGGGAAAGCCAGAAATGCTGAATATGTAACTGACAATGATTGTAACAAATCTCTTACATGTCCACAGGTACCCCAGCCAATGTCAGAGGCTAGCATGTGCCACATCAATCCAGTCCTCCACCAGAAGAAGGCTCCAGTGATGACAGCACCTCTGGATGTCTGGATCTGGATGATCTCTCTGGCACATCTTGGACCACTGGTCAGTTGGACACCACAGCCAACACCCAGTCCACCACAGGGCACCCCACATCATACTCCAATGCCACAGCAGCCTTCCAATGTCCCCAAACCTCTGTCCCCAGGAACATCAATCAACAGTGTGCCCACCTGTACAGGGACAGGGGGCCAGGGCCAGTGGGAGAATAGCTGTGTGCAAAGGGGTGGCCCAACCCAGGGAACTGACTGCTCAGGAGACATTCATGTATGGCCTCGGAGCATACCAGAAATCCCAGGACAGGATGGGCCAGGTACTTACCATCTTGCAGGAGAACCAGCAGCTGCAGGGTGAACACCACCAGGAGGTCATGAAGCAATTACAGGCCTTAAATACCAACATGGACACCATTGCAGGGGTGCTAAGTGAAATGGCTACCATCATGCATGAGTACACAACACACCAGCGTGCCCCTTTCACCAGCCAGTGTACTGACCAGCCCTCCACATCTGCTGCAGCAAGTGGACAAGTGGACCAGCCACAGGACTCACAAGCCACCAGCACCCCTCCCTCTGCAGCAGAAGAACCACCCCGCAAACGTTCCCTGAGACCCAGACAGGCACCAGAGACTGTAGCCAAGACCAAAACCACTGCCAGGAAGTGAGTCCTTCCTAAACATCTCCCTTGTTTGTGACTGAGACACCCTGTTTACTTTGGACTTCCCGTATGGCCCCAGGGATACTGGACCTGTGCTACAAACCAACTGGGCCACTACACTGAAGATTTTCTCCACCATCATCCCTCTCTCTTGCACTATTCCTTCTTTTTTGTCAATTCAATAAACACACTTTAACACAACTGAAGGTTTTTTGCTTCAATTACATCAATATGCAATGTCTTGACCTGTATTACACTGTGCATATGTAACATAAAGTGTGATTCCATTCAATTGACAGTCAATTTGGGGTACACATGACCAGTGTGAGAGCATACCACATGTCACCATCCACCAAACTGTGTGAAAGCAGTCTGTAGGCATCACCTGAGTTCACAGTAGTGACCACACCAACATCTACAAAAAGGGAAACCATTAGTGACATTCGAATGAGAGGTAAAGGAAGCAGAGCAACAGGAGCCCCTGTAACATAACAGCCTACATTCAGCTGGTCACTTCAACTTAGAAATGCGCACAGCAATTGACTCCAAGCACCGTAAGTGAGGAGAAATAACTCATCTCAGGCCATCACACAAGCTACCACACTATTAGCTATACCATGTAGTCAGTATGCCAATCTCTCCTCTGGACCACATAGTCCTGGGCCACACTGTCAGGGAATATGAAGTCACAGAGTGGTTGTGTAGGTACATTGTAACCCACATAACATTCTCTGCAACAAATGCTAAGTACTGTATGGAATGACGACACAGTTTGCAGTGGGCATGTATTTGAAGATGCTAAACTACTGATATACTGCATAGCCTGAATAAGCTTGATCACTTTCACCATGACACTGGCAGGACTGACCACAGATGGAAGTGTGTCAGGTCAAATAATGCACACGTTTGTGCTTGACACAACACAGCAGCCACATAGCACTATGTTGTGATGAAAGAATGAACAGAAGTACAGTCTACCGCTATCTGGCAGACCTTCTCAGGGGCGTAGAGGAAGGATCCACCAGAAATATGAAGGTACCTGAACCTGGCTTTCAGTAGGCCAAAAGTCCTTTCATTTACTCTTCTGGTCCGACCATGTGCTTAATTTGAATGATTCTCTGGCCTTGTCCTCAGATTCCTCACTGGTGTCAACAGCCAGGATAGGTTTGAGTAGCCGGAGTCACCTGGAAGTAATGAGAGACACACATTACTCGTGTTCAATAGCACAGAGGAAAACTCCATGTGGCATACAGTGACATACACTGGCTGAAACCTCAAGCTCACCTATGAGCCACACTCTGTATCTCTGTAGTTGTGTCATCACCTGTGGGATGCTGCTATTCCTCAGTACATAGGCATAATGCACAGTTCCTGGAAACTTGGCAGTAATGTGGGAATGTACTGATCAGCAAAGGCACACCATCTTGACATTTATTGAATGGTAATTCTTCCTATTTCTGTAGACCTACTCATGTGTCCTGGGAGGGACCAAGGTAATATGGGTCCCATCATCAATGGCCACGGTCACATGTTGTATGTTTCCCATGATGTAGAATGCAGCTTTCACAATGGGCAAATCATCACTGTGGGGGAATGAGATATAGCTGCTCATGTGTTTCAGCAAGGCAGCCAAAACTCTACTCAGCACATTAGAAAATATGGCTGTGACATACCTTCAGACAAGCCCACAGTCATCTGGAAAGAACCACTGGCCAGGAAGTGGAGCACTGATAGCACCTGTACTGCAGGTATTGCTATAGCATTACGAATAGTGAGAATTAGATCTGACTCCAATTCTTGACACAGTTCAGTGATTGTGGCCCTGTCCAGACGATAGGTGAGTATAATGTGGCATTCCTCCTGTGTAGTCAAGTCGGCTAAGGGTCTGTACACGGGTGCCTGGCTCCTCCTCCTCCTCAATGGTTGGTATCTATTTAACCACACACCAGAAGTGTGTGACAACAGGAAGGATGGACACACAACATCACAGTACACAGAGCAGTCACATCCAAATCACATAACCAACGATTGTAATTTGCACCGGTGTCCTCTACATGCAAGCAGACTACTTTATTGATACATACTATTCATTTGTCATTGTGTCTCACAGATGTAGTCAGACTTGTGTGTCGTGATTTGTAGTATCCCTTTGTACATGTTCTGTCAAATACTCATCTGAAAGCAGTGCACTGGTTTGAGATCTAATGTGAGTGCCAGAGTCTACAACCAACCAAAGTATGTAGCAGATTTGAATTGCCTTGGTGTTTACCATCGGTACACATGACACACATTGAATTGACCCCTATGAGAAGCAGCATCAGGAAATGATAACCGCCTGTCCTGCATGCAGCGACAGGTGGAAGTGACCTCACTCCACCGGCATTTGGCATTATGGCATGGGTGGTCTTTACCGCAGTGCAACTCCTCATTGGTTAACATGGAAGTCTATGGAGCACAGGGGCCAATGATGATCACTGCCGGTGGTGACGGTGTCCACCGGCGTGGACTTGACCTCCATTTTCTGTATCCCACTTCACTTGATTCCTGACTCTCACCATAACAACACCTCCACTGTGTGTGCTGCTGTGTCCTGTGCCTGGAACCCACGATGGCACATGCTACAGAGGATAGGGCTCCAGCCTTCACATCAGAAGAACTTGAGAAGCTTGTGAATGGGGTCCTACCCTGGTATGGACAGTTGTATGGGCCTTCAGATCAACAGGTGAGCACATTTTGGGTACTTTGAAGGCGGGATGGTTGTATGTGGATTTATGTGTGTGCAGGCAGTGTGTCATTTGGGGAGTGTATTTATGCTGCATGCAATGTGTACGCAGAGCTACCAGTAGGTGTGCAGATGGTAGTGTTTGAGTACATTTCAGCTGTTGTTCCCAGGCAATGGTTTGGTATTGTGGTTGTTACTACACAGTGTTAGTTCCAGTGAGTCATTGTGATGTGTATGCCATATGACCTGTTATTGCTGTGATTGACCCTGTGCTCCCCTTCTTTCTCTCCCACCCTCTCTCATTTTCTTCTCCTGTCCTTGTGTGCATTAGAATCATCTGTAGAAGGAGCAGGAACAGTGGGTTGGAGGGTGAGGGGAGCCCCACGGGGAGACAGAAGCTACTACTACTGGCTCAGATAGCTTCTTCGATGGAAGCTCCCTGGTGGTGGTGGACCCCACTGAGACCATACTAGCTACATCATCTTCTGCCACCCCATACCAGCACTCCCCTCCCAGTAGCCCCCAACCCAGTTGCCTGTGCACACTTACAAAGGAGGGTGGGTGTCTCCTTTGCCGCAGGCACCTCAGCCCCCACCCCAGTCATCCCTGCTGACCTCACTGAGTTGGCTATTGACCTCTTATTGACCTCCTGAGATCCACCTCTGTAGGGCAGTCAATCAAAGTGAATGCCATTCAGGGGCTGGCATCCCAGATGCAGCAATGCAATGCCTACCTGGAGGGCATTTGCGGTGGCTTGGCTGCCCTACAGAGATCGTTTCAGACTCTGGCATCCTCTTTGATGGCAGCCAGTGTCCCTAGTTCTTCTGTCCCTCTCCAGCTACCTGTTCCCAGTCCCAGAGCCTTCTCCCCCCACCCATCCCAAGCACACATTAAGACCAGCATGCACCCAACAGGACAACAGACAGCACTCGCAAAGACAAGCACAAGCATCACAGATCAAAGCACAAGCGTACACACAGCCAACACACAGAGGCACACACAACAGCCACTTTCTCCACTGTCTCCTGCTCCATCTCCTCCCTCACAGTCACATCAGCACTCACATCTGCAAGCACTGCATCCTCAGTCCCACATCCTGCCACCTGTACAGTCTTGCCCATCACAGCCACATGCAGCACACCCACCTCACTTATAGACAGCACCACAACATACATACACATGACCTGTTTGTCCTCTCCCACCCTGTCTGCCTCCTCAAAAGAAACATACACTTTATCGCTCAGACACTCAACAACCATCCACCTCACTCATGTACACTGTACATGCACCTGCCACCCAGTCCAGCACACCTACTCCTCCAACAACCACTCCCAAACCTGTTCCCACACTCTGCCCCACTGTACCTAAGAAACTTTTCCTTGCCCGACTTGACCGCTTCCCTCCTCCTGACCCACCCCGTCTTGTCTGGTAAAGGAAGGTCCCACTCCCCCAGCCTAGTACCCCCAGTTCCCAATCCCCCTCATGGCCCACTGGTGTAACACATGCCCCCCCCCTGCTAAGACACCTCCCACTATGGGCCACAGAACAGCCACTCCACTGCTCCCGCTCCAAGCACACTCCTCTGGCCCCTAAACAGAGGAGCAAAGGCCCACCCCTCCCAAACCCAAATTTAAGGACCCCCCCTTAAATTTAAGGACCCCCCTTCCAAGAAAAGCCCCCCTGAGGTGCCTGCCTTCCATGTTGAAGTCCCTGCCCAGTGGAGTCACTTGGCCTGTCAGGAGTCAAGTTGGGCCTCTCACGTTGCCATGTGTAGTGGTATGGACACTTTTGGACTGGCCAATGGCCCGTTGTAAATATAGTTTGATTTAGTTATTGTGATCGCTATTCCCAATGGAATACAATGGTTGGACCTAAGGTATTTGACCTGGCATCTTTTTCACATCTTGCTTCTATTGTTGTTGTACTTTTCAGCGGATTCTGGTGGTCTGCTATGTCGTACTATGGTGGTTGATGAATGGTGTTCCGCCAGTCTGTAGGTGGCAACCGCCATGGTCGGTGGCCGGACCGCACTGGCAAGTCAGCCGGCGCATTGGCTGTATATGGGAGAGATCACCACAGTGGTCATATTATGTCAGTCTTCACCACCAGCTTGGTGCCCATTCTACCACCATCGCTGGCGGGCGGTCAGCTGACCGCCAATGTCATAATGAGGGCCTTAATCTTTAAATGTCAAAAATATCTCAATCATGTTAGAGGAATTTGAAGTAACTTTATTGTAATTTGTAAACAAAGACGTAGCACACACAATTTCATACTTTTTCTGACCCATTAGACCAAATACTACACCATAGCTCATTGCACATGTACACCCCCATTTACTATGAAAAGTATCTATTTTTAATGTGCCTTTTTTACAAAATCAATTATTCTACATAAATCAATTGCCTCCAAAGTTGTTAATAAAAAGAGCAGTGTGGTTTTAAAATATCTAATGTTGTTCTCTTTTAGAATCTTTAATATTAAATATTTAATAGCAATTTTATACCAAGACTAAATGAACAGAAAATACATGATATTTGAATGGAAATTACATGCTATTTTCTTCCAGCTCTAAATCAAACGAAAAAATAGTAGATAAGGCTGTCTAAGTTTTGTCTCACATTCTGTTTATCAGACGTAGTGTGCTTAAACGCAAGTCTGTAATCAAAATGCTGCCTTCTAAACAACAACAATGTTTAATGTTTAAATATGTTTCACTTCCCCCAGTGGTGGAGATACTGTCTGTGCTGTACTACTTATCATTCATAAAATTATTATGCTTCCCTTTTAGCAAACCAAAAGACCTACTACGGGGATTTTATCGGATAGTGAACCAAATTTCAATTTCAATTTAAGCCAGTATATGGATCTTTTTATCAAACAAGAAGTCTCTTCCCTCCTAAGGGAATGTGTGATGTTATCAATTCAAATGTCAAAAGAGTCTCATGTTTTAACCAACTTTTAACCCAATATAATGGGCGCTGCAAATCGTTTTCATCACCAGAATATCTGAGGCCTAACTCTGGGTGTACAACAAAATTACTCCCAGATTGAAAGGCCCGCGCTTATTTTTGATAGGTTGGTTTTCTGTCACCAACATATCTTTACTTTGGGAAAAGTCCAATGTTTCACCCCATAACAGACCTTTGCTACTGACTTGACCCAATTAACATTCATGAAGGCTTTAACAAAAGAGTTACTTACTTTATAGGCAAAATACAAAATGGCCCCATTATGTTGCGTTAGGCCAATGGCTTTTCCTATTATTTTGCTTAGACCATGATGAAGAACCACAAATTTTACCCCTAGATAATCAAATGACTTCACTTTTACATTGGCTCCATAGCTCCAACAATGTTTTCTTTGATAGCTTAGATGGAGCAACTTCAATTACTTTGGCAACGGATGCAATAATATGCAAATCATTCTCTGTCCCAAGCTGTTCAAACAATTTTGCATATTGTCATGAGCTCGCATCACCAGAAAACAGTGTTATAGAAATCTCAATTCTCCCTACTTTTGGGACATTGTGCTCCATTTCGGTGAGGAATGGGCAAACAGCAGTGCTATGTAAAATAAACAGAAGAAATGCCAATGTACAGCCTGGTTCGCACCTCTGTCTGAAAGAAATGAACTAATTGTTTCAACATCATCTCGTACTATAACAGCAACTGCATTCGTTTTAAATAGTAACATTAGGCAGTGAAATAGCCCTATGCTGGCCCAAACTGTCCATGCAATGCCACAGATAATACAGTTAACAGCATCAAAAGCAGTAACGAGACCAGTGAATGCCAAATACATTTTCCCAAATTGGCATGATAACAATAACAAAAGATTTATTGACTGTTCTCTCATAATTTTTTTGCGCTTGAAAGTCATAATAGTGTACAGCCAAAATGCACTTTTTGCCACTCATTTGAGGACTCTACCATGTATGATATTGTTGAAAATGTTTGCATGCATACTGAAAAGTGACAGTCAGCGGTAACTCTCCGGATTGTTTGTGTTTCATTTCAGAAAATAGTTAAATTCTCCTTATTATTCCAGTATTAGGGTCGAACTGAGTTGAAATTACAGAAGTAAACACTGCGCCAAAAAATTATAAATATACGTTCCGCAGTACAATTGACGAAATACCCAGTAAGCATTTTGTACATGGGTTCAGCTAACTTTCCATTCTTTAGCTCCTTTATTGCGGTCTCATCCTCCGAAAAGGACAATATGGAGGCAGTATCTATTATGACTGAGTAGAGACCACATATCCAATATCAGCTTCTTGAGATTCAATCTCTACCCGATTCTCTTCATACACATGGTCAAAATATGCATACGAATCTCCTGTTGTAAATACACTTTTTGGGGAATCCTTCTGCTCCTTAGAGCCTTTTGCAACAGACCTCTAAACCATTCTGGGGTGATAAATAAACACTGCATCCAAAGATCATTGCGACATTTTCTTTCTTTGCTCCGTTTTGTTCTCATTTGATTAGTAAATTATAGCAATATATCGGTCTTCTTTTGATGTCCACTATTGGACCCTTCTTTTTTTTCAAAGCCACCGGATCATTGTTGTCTTCCATCAGACTAGTTTCCAGTGCCGAAAGTGCTATCTTCTTCAGTTCAGAGATAAATACTTCCTGATCTTCTTATTCCAGTCTAATATCCTTCTTTTTGTTGTATACTATGAACAATGTACTTCGCCCTGACTGCAAAACTAGATATAGGGAAAGGTATCTATCTATTTTACAAACAAATGAGCCATGGTTATATTTGGATTTGCAAAACACCTCTAAAGCTGTTGTCATCCAACTCATCTCAACAATTAAAAAGACGCAATCAAGCAATCTATCCTTTGCTGCATGACAGGATGTATACTGCACAGGTGTGTGGCCCAGAAATGTAGCATTCACTAATTCACTAGTCAACACATATACTATCATTAAACCAGTAAGGAAATTCCCTTGCCGATCACCATTCACTCGTGTGTATTGAAGATGACTATCCCAACCTTTTCTTCTAACATGTTTGCCTCATTGTCATAAGTGTGTTCCATTTCTGATTTTAGCATTACATTTTCCAATATAATAAGCAATTTACAGGTTTCATTATCATAGTTATCGTCCCATGAATGCTAGTCAATCCATTCCCCATAATCTCTAACTACTATTTCTTCATTCCTACTTGCAGCACTGTAACAGTTTTTCAAATTGACTTTGCAATTTTCAAGATCACCTCTCTCTGACAAGATATTTTGGAGTTGATCTTGATTTCCTTCCATTTGCTATCCAAAAAGTTTGTCATCCAGATTACTGATACCCCAAATGTCTACCCTTTTCACCTTTCTCAGCTAAATTTTCAAATATTACATAGCCTGGTCTTGAAATTGCCTCCATGTTAATGTTTCTGGTACAGCATAAATAACATAGTTATCCATACATTCATTTCCTTCCTCATCGCATAATTAGATGAAAGAACTGCAGTAGTCTATGACGCTTCTGTAAACACTCCTCAATTTCTTCTATACTATCTCTTGACCTCTTATCTCTAACAATAGTAACATTAATAACATTTTCCAACTAGTTATCAATTGTCAGGTAATTAACTGTCTAATCCAGCTGAAAGTCAACTGTTACCACACGATCATTTTCCTAAACATTAATAACTTTAACAGTACAGATATCAGGTTCCTGGCAGCCGACTTCTATTTTTGATTGATCGGGAATTGCTATATTGGACATATCTGTCCTGTTTCTCTTGCAGCCTGATCTTCTACTTTCATCACAATTTTGATTTGTTTGTGGTGAAGATTATTTCTTCTAAACAAAAACCTCTTTTACGTTCCTTCTGCTCAGAGTCTCATGAGAACACAAGGTACTGATGATACTTCCTGCCATATTTCTAAGATTGAATCCTCCATGAATCATGGCCCAGAAACTAATAAAATCATTTGGGGATAAAAGATATGAAGTGGCATAACTTTTATACCAGAAGATGGCAATGGAACAGCAACCAAAGCATTATTATTATCTAGCATCGTTGAGAGTCATATTTATAGAATCCCCTCCACATAGTTTCTAATTGGAGCCCTCCATTTCTTTTGTTTGCCCTGTCAATGACATGTGCATTAAGACCTTGAACTTTTAATATGTGTCTTCATGCATGGCCACTCCTATATTAGAGAATGTTGATGTATTAACTGTAGAGTGTCTCATACACATTCTTTTCCATTTGAGGTTTCTTGATCATGAAAGAATAATTTTTAGGGTAAATAATCCTTTCGTGCATTTCATTATCCTGGACCACTTCCTGCTGAGGTTCAATATTAAGCCTCCCATCATTATCACATCACTGTTTTTTTTATTTTAGAGATAATAGACTTTAAACTTTTTCTACTGCTCTCAATATGCTGACACGTGACTCCACTCTGTTCAACCAGCCCCCACATTTGCTTTAGATCACAATTTGGAGCCCCAGGAGCCGCAGTATATCTACCTATATCTATTCTTGAATTCAGTGACATTATTGAGTCTTGCAATTCTGTGGCTACATTTAATTTATCTTTTTCTATTTCACTGATTGAATGATGCTTTATACTACACTCTGTTTCTGGACTATTTCACCTCCCATTTCCCAGTAAGCAAAATATATCACATTTTTAAAGTATATATTTAATACTGAAAAGATTTCTACAATTTGCATTGTCCCATTCAAAACATTTTCGTTATCCCCCTCAGTATTAGACGAGACGGACTTCACAAACATATTTGAGTCTCTATTTTGAAATAAGTGGTATATCCTTTTGTTCCTTTTTGCTCACTAAATAGCTGTTGATGATAGGTTGAGGATATGCGTCACTTTGCAGGCTACTGCTGAGGAACCAGACTCAGGTATTTTAGACCGGGGCACATAGTGGTGGAGCATCAAAAAGATATGGGCCCAGATTTAGAGTTGCTTTGTGCTGAATTAGCATCATTTTTTTAACGCTAATTCTGTGCAAACTTAACTCCATATTTATATTTTGGCGCTAGACAAGTCTAGCGCCAAAATATTGGAGTTAAAGTCATTTTTGGGATGCGTGAACCTACCTTGCGTCGATGAGATGCAAAGTAGGCGTTCCCATCCAAAAAATTACTCTATGGCCCTAGCGCCTTATTCATCCTCCCGTGCAAAAATGGTGCACAGGACAGAGGCAGGCCTAAATAATGGTGCTAATCCTGCTTAGCGCCATTATTTAACATGAGGGTCAAGGCAGGTGTTAGGGGATCTGTGGACACATTTCCATGGTGAAACACTGTACTTTTTGATGCAAAACTGTGTTGGCACAGTTTTGCAACAAAAACCAAAATTCTGGGCCTTATTGTGGTGTCTGGGAAGATCAGCTATGAACTGAGATAACCTGAGTTTCTACCAACAGAGTTGAGTAAAATGCAAGAGCAGTCAAGCTTTCCTAAAGGGGAGGCGTGCCAGCTTCTGCTGACTACACCTCCTAGGGGCTCACTCCTACAATTGGAAAACAGAAAAGGTGTGTTTTAGTGACTGTGGTTGGTCCACTGCACTGTTCACCTTTGGATTTTCTGTAATGTGGATTTGTAGTGTGCTCACTCCTGAAAAGATTATTGTAGTTCAGAGATTATGGTGTCTAACAGGACCAAAAAGGGGAAAGATTTGAAATAACTAAGTTTCAAGCTTCTTTTGAAAAGTAGTAAATGAACTATTCAGGTATACAGCCATCTTGTGGCAGCCACATAAGAGGAAGAGCATCCTCCTATCTGGAAGGATGGATAAAAGGACAGCTTTCAGGCATTGCTGGGATGAGTAAAACAGTCGGGTGGGTTTCAGCTGAAAGATCCTGTTGGACAAGTATCTTGGGCCAACACTATAAAGTGTCTCATAAGCATGACAAATCATCTTTAAAAAAAAAAATTCACTGCTGCTAGTGGAGGACCGTAAAATGAAGAGAGACATAAAGAGACACATAAGTGAGAGCTGGAAGGTTCAGAACTAGCGTTGCAGCAGCATTTTGTACTATATGGATTTCCTGGGAGGATCAGTAAGTGGAAGGCAGAATTTGCTCTGTGCATAGACAACTGGAGGTGTTGCCAGCCCAATATGAGGGCCTAGAGTTTATCACAGTAGAACAATACGACTGCAGATTGTGAATCATTCACAAATGGGACATTAGCTCGTGTGGAACACAGTATTCCACTGCCAAGTGCACACAGTTCATAATAGTGAATGCATATTGTAGGCAGTCCAATTTGGAGAATGAATACAAAAGATGATTCTTGTGTATTTAAAAATCTACTCTTAGTGAAGTGTGATTTTGGTATAGTGCTGGTTACCCTCATTTATATTTCCCTCAGCAATGCTGACATGAAAGTGAGAGTTAGGGCTGAAGGGGGTGCAGAATGGAATCATCGAAAGTGGTAGGATGGTGATGCTAGTGACTTATTTACTGTCGGCATACTGATTTTTAACACCATCTTCGTGTACTGCTGTATTTAGTGCACCCTCACAATGATTATTTGAAAGATACACCATGAAAGGTCAATTCATATAGACTAATATTGGGCAAAACCATATTTATTAGCATGTCAGATTTTTGTGGATGACAATAAAAAGCATGTTTGATATTTTATATAGGTTAGTAGCACGCTAGGAATGTGTGACTGATATGAGACATTGAGACTGCTAAAGTTGATGTTTTGGGACCGTCTTTGTTAGGTAGCTTTAAAATAGTTTGTGCATAGTGTTCTCTGAGTAAATAGTGAACTGTTTTTGCTGTGCATCGATACACATAAATTATTTGTCTTTAATTGAAATTGTTTGTTTTTAAAGTAGCATTTAAGGCCTGATTATAGTGCGACTTTAAGAAAAGTTAATAACTGAGGTTTATGTGACAATATTAGCAGGTACTTACAAATGCACATTAATGAGACAAAAATATTGTATATTTTCATGTGGTGCACACTGAGCACTGAACTGCCTGCAACACCTATGAAAGGCCGGCTAATAACAGGATCATTAAACAGGCTCTGCATGTGGTGATGATTGATTAAGCAAACATTGGCTTCCTACGGCCCAACCTAGGGGTGACATATATATTAAAAAGGAAGGTTTGGGCCTGGCAAAAGGGTTATTTTGCAAGGGTGAAATGGCGGTTTAAAACAGTAAACACAGGCCCAGTGTCAAGTTTCAGACAGGTTTAAAGGGCTACCTAAGTTGTTGCCACAATCCGTGCTGCAGGTACATTAGTAGCATTTAATATACATGCCCCGGGCACATATTTTAGCATTTTATTGGAGACTTACAAGTAAACTAAATAGGCCAATTGAGTATATGTCAATGTCACCACGTTTTAGTGAGAGAGTTCAAGTACTTTAGCACTGGTCAGCAAAAGTGAGGTGCATAGAGTTCTAAGGCCACATGCTGGAAATTTCTTTTTCTGCATGGTCACCCCCAAACTTATTGCCTTCTTCCGCCTGTTTTTCTGACTCATTTTTGCTGACTTTTAGGATTGTGGGCACTTCACCACTGCTGACCCATGCTAAAGTGCAGGTGCTCTCTACTCTAAACATGGTAACATTGACTCCTCCACAATTGGCACATTTAATGTGCTTATAAGTCCATGGTAAAGTGCACTATATGTGCCCAGGGCCTGTAATTCAAGTACTACTAGTGGTGCTGCAAGTGTTCCTCCCAAGTGGAGCTGAACACATCAATGTCACCCAGGTAAGCTGCACTGAAATCATCTAATCCAGCCAACCCCTGGTTAACCAGCCTCTGAAAGGTGGCAGGGGCATTTTACATCCCAAAGGCCATCACTCTAAACTGGTAGTGTCTACCTGGGGTAGAAAATGCAGACCTCTCCTTAGCCACCTCAGTCAGAGCAATCTGCCAATATTCAGAGATCAGATCAAATGTACTTAGATATTTGGCAGCCCCTAACAGATAAATGAACTCATCAGCTCGTGGGAGGTTCGCATCAGTCTTAGTGACCACATTGAGCCCATGGTAGTCTACACAGCACCTAAGTTGTGGAGTGGCACCAGGAGTAGCAGCTTTTGGGACCAAGACTGCAGGGCTGGCCCAAGGGCTATAGGAAAACTCAATAACCCCTAATGCTAACATCTTGGACACCTCATCCTTGATGTTAGCCCTAACCTTGTCAGTCACTCTGTAAACTTTATAGTTTACAGGAGGACTGCCCCCAATGTCCACATCATGTGTACAGAGAGAAGTGACCCCTGTTGTCAAGGAAACTAGAGAGGAAAACTGTCCCAACACTTGGCAACAGTCCCTCTATTGCTCTGGGGTCAATGAGGGGGAGAGGCTCACACCCTCCACCGACCCACCTTTCTCCTTAGCAGACAGGGGTCAAGAAGAGGCTCACTCTCTTCCTCCATCCAATCATCTGTTGCTAGAAGCATTGTCATCTCTGTCCTCTCAAAATGAAACTTGAGACTGTTCACATGTATGACCTTCAAAGGGTTCCTAGGCGTCTGCAAGTTCACCAGATAGGTGACATCACTCTTGTGCTCTACTACCTCCAATGGCCCAGTCCACCTATCTTGGAGAGCCCTTGGCTCTACTGGGGCCATCACCAGCACTTTCTGGAACTGTTGAAACTCAACCAGAGGGGCATTCCGGTCATACCACTGTCTCATAGCTTCAAGGTTCTCTTGGGTGAGCTTCCTGATGTAGGCTGTCTGGTTTCTAAAAGCCAGCATGTAACTGAACACATCCTAGCAGGCTTACTGTAGGCTTTCTACAAGCCTTCCCTAACCAGACACAAAGGTCCCCTGACAGGGTGGCCATACAGTAACTCAAAAGGGCTAAATCCAAGACCCTTTTAAGGCACCTTGCTGTAGGCGAACAGAAGACATGGCAAGATTAAGTCCTACTTACACCTCAAGAGCTCTGACAAGCCCATGATCATGCCCTTCAAGTTGCAGTTTACTCTCTCAACCAGACCGTTACTTTGAGGGTGGTAAAGAGTGGTGAACTTATGTCACCCCATACTCCTCCCACAGAGTCTTCATATATGTTGACATGAAGTTGATACCACTATCAGATACCACCTCCTTGGGGAACCCCATGCGGGTAAAACCCCCCATCAATGCACGTCCCACCACAGGGGAGGGGATTGACCTCAAAGGAATGGCTTTTGGGTACCGTGTGGCATGGATCTATAGTGTTCATCTGAGTGCCTGCGCATTTGGGGCCAGTAGAAGTGGGTGACAAGTCATTCAAAGGTCTTGTCCTGACCCAATTGACCAGCTAAATGCACATCATGAGCCAGACCCAGTGGGAAGGCTCTGACGCACTGGGGTACCACCAGCCTACAGGCTGACCCAGGCTCCACAACCTTAGGCTCACTATATAGGAGGCCATCTGCCCAGTAGATCAAGTGTGATCCAGACTCATTGCCGGATGCCTGGTCTGCATCCTGCAGCTGCAAACCCTCGAGAGTAGGGCATGTCCCCTGTGCCTCACAGAATGCTTCCATTGGCAGGTCCCCCTTCCTGCTGCCACTAAGTCAGCTCAGGGACCTCCCCAAGCTCAGCCACCTATTCCCCTGTAGGTTCCAGGCTATCCCCCTCAGGTTCAGCCTTCTCTCGGATCGTGGGAACTTTTGGGTCCTGTTTCCCGCGTCCCTTGCCCTTCCTCCTTCTGGCAGACACCTGGGCCACTCTTTCAGGCTCCAGGCTCTCCTATTTACCCTGACGGGCTGCCATTGACCAGGTAGACACCCACCCAGGCAGACCCAACATCTTCAAGTGAGACCTGCGTTCCACCTCCTTCCAAGGGGAATCCTCTTGGTCATTGCCAAGCAGACTATCTGGAAGCATAGTTGGACTCACACCTACTCTCAAGGAACCTTAGACCTGCCCCCATTCAAAGGGAACCTGCACCACTCTGCACAGGTGCTCTGAGTTCTCTACAGCAACTACTTGGTGAAGCACATGGGAATCTATCTGCTCTTCAGACACCAGGTGACTTCTCACAGTAGTCAGACTGGCTCCTGTGTCTCTCAGAGCCTCCAACCTCTGTCCATTCATGGTCACCCACTGCCTATACTTCTTAGTGTTGTCGGGCACAAGGGTTCTTTGGACCATCTCACTGTCTCCTAGTGAGACAGGGGTCATCCTAGTTGGCTCCCACCCACCTGAAACCAACTCCTCCCCAAATGCTACACTGGCCAAACCCTGTGACTGAGCACCAGTGGGTGCCGGTGTCCACTTGGGTCATTTGGGATCCCCCCTCACATGACCCACCTGGTCACATGCAAAAGACTTGTGGGGACCCCCTTCTGCAGGTTTCCCTTTAAAAAAACAGGGCTTCTTTTCAACTGGGAAATGGGAATTCTTACCCTGGGAACTGGGTTGGGGCCCTTTAGTGATTTCCCCCTGTTTACCCTTACCCCCCCCCCTATTCTTCTGAGAGGGACCCTGCCCACCCTTGATGTGGTCTCCCCATACCTCCTTTGCACCCTGGTGCTCTCCCAGCAGTCCGCTTCCTGCGCATGCTTCCTGGGGTCAGTAGGCTTGCTGTCAATCAAATGCTGGTGCAATTCTGGAAAACAAAGACTGTACAAGTGTTCTCAAGCAATCAAGTTGTAAAGCCCCTCATAAGTTGTTACCTTATTGCCCTTCACCCAACCATCCAGTGACCTGCAGAAAGAGTGACTACAACACGTTATAGGCAAGTTTGGGATTTTTTCTTTTTTTAGGACCTACACTTGTCCTTGTACTGCTCAGGGGTGAGACTATACCTTGTGAGGTGGGCATCCTTCATCATAGAGTGAGTACCTGAGGATCCCCTAAGGATGTCAGAGTATCCCCCTCCCCCCCTCTACCTGAAAAGTGTTTTCACAGACCCACCACCCCCAATGTGCTTCAAGGACTATGCTCCTGTGGAGAGCGGACTCATACCCCTTAAACCACAGGTATATGTCATTCTCCTTCTTGTAATCCTTAACTAGGTCTTTAGGAATGTTCACCCTCCTCTCAGGCTGCACTGAAGTACTGTTGCCACCATCTGAACTAGACTGGCTCCTCTGATCTAGTTCCCTCAAACTAAGCTCATGAGCTAAAATCTTTTTCTCCTCAATGGCCATCCACCTCTCTTCCATCTACCTCTCCATCTTAAGCTTCTCTTAATTAAACAGGTGCACCTTTTCTGCCTGTCTGTCATGCAACCCTTCAGGAGTCAGATCCTTAGAGAACACACTGCTACCCACTCTGGAGACCCTCCCTCCAGGCAGTACAGGTATCCCTACTTCACCCTCATGGCTGCTTTACACCTCCTCACCCTCAATTTACTCCTCTGTGTGCCCCTCAACTTCCTTGGCTGTCACCCAGGCCCTCAGTGCATTTTTCAGCTTCTCCTTCCTGGTGGAGCTCCTAATGGGACAGGCAAGATCCTTACTGAAACTCTTTCAGGTGAGCAACTGTATAACTCTCCAGCTTTTCCAACTCAAAAACAGCTCCAGCTAGTGTATCTACAGGTTGAGACATGATGGCAGGTGTAAACTGCAAAGCTCCAAGGCAGAATAAAGAGTTTCCAATGAGAAGTTTAGAATTAAAAAATGGAAGGCGATGAAGAGAAAAAGCAAAATCACCCACAAAAGTGGTATGGTTACGTAATGGTCTACACTATATATTTTTTTATATTTCTGTATTTTATTTGAACACGTGTTCAGTCAATAAAAACCATTACACGAAGAAAAGAGAGAAAAAGAAAAGAGAAGAAAAGAAAAGAAGAAAAAGAAAGGGAAAACAACAAAAAGCCAAGGAGTCGTAAATGCAGTAATAAAATCGATTTGACTTCAAATGTTTCAGCTAAGTTACAGAGTGCTAGGACATTGCTTGCAGGCTCATTGTTTGTGTTTGTCTCGCTTGTTCAGTCTCATAAAGAAGGCGTCCTAATTTATTCGAGAATTTAGACAGTCTGCAGCTGTGCTGTACGTCGTCCCCTTTAAAGCCTGCCAAGATCGCCGGTCTGCATCTGCACAGCCCCCTCTTAAGCCAAACTGGTTGTAGGAGCCTGTTACGATCTGTTGTGATGCTTTTGCATACGCATATCTGATGGATCTGCGTTTCCGGAGCCAGCCCGCATAATCGACATACCAGTCATGTTGACTCTCGTCCACCTTGGAAGGTGGGCATATGTTGGAAGGCAGCCCATTTTATATTTCATAAAGGCTGCTTTAATCCGTGGATTAACTACTGCTCCAAAATATAGTTGTGGGATTAGAGAGCCATATGATGATAGAACCAACCGGGCATGGCTTCGTTTTGGTAAAGTCTCTTTGTCCTGGAGATGTGAGAGAGCCTTGACACTTACTTTCGTTGCATGTTTGACAAGCTGATGTGGGCTAAGTTGGAGTAGTTGATCTTCCAGGCCCAAAGTTGTCAAGTAGGACTCGAGGTAGAGGCAGAAGGTGGAAGTTGGATCTGAAGTCATTTCCACCCAAATAAGAGAGCTTAGTAAGCCTTCTTTTGCTACTTTGAGCTTATGGCTTAGGTTGATAAATGCCCCTTTCCTTGCTAGAGACTGCCTTACCAAGCCAAGTTCTAGGCGAACTTGGGCCAGTGAAACATAATTTGGTAAGCTGAACAACCTCTTGAAGAGCTTAGTGATCATTTTGTCCAACTGGTCATTGCAACGGCCTCCTAGAACTTCGCTGCCATATGTGATTGTTGGTATTATTTGGCTTGGATGACCTTTAATAGCGGCAGATAGGTTAAAGAACCAGTTGCTTTTTTAACGCTGTTGAATGCGAATGCAAGCGAGGTGGATTTCCAACTGAGGGATTCCAGATGGGGTTTGAAGGAGCCATTGCTGTCAAGAAGAACCCCTAGATATTTTTATTTGCACACTGTTTCAACCTTATTGCTACCCAAATACCACCTATGTCGTAGCTGCCCAGTCATCTTAAAGGGCATGATTTTTTATTTATTCAAATTAACAAGGAGCGCATTTTTTCCAGAGAATTCAGCTGGTGCGTTAAGTAGCCTCTGCAGGCCTATTCTAGTGTGGCTGAAAAGGATGAGATTGTCGGCGTACATCAAGCTTGTCGTGGCAGTTTTCCCCAGCCTTGGTGAAAATGAGTTCACCTTGTCCAGTTCTGCCGGTAGGTCAGCTAAAAATAAATTGAAAAGAAGGGGTGCAAGTACACATCCCTGAGGCAGACCCAGAAGAGTGGGAATTTTCCAGGAAAGATGTGTCCCACCACCCAGTATGACCCTCACCAAGGTATCTGTGTGGAGAACGACTATTGCTTTCAACAACTGGGAGGGAATATAAAATACTACTGTACACTTAATCACTGTCTGCCAAGTACACATACAAGTCCAATCCTCATCGCTGATCACCAATGTCAGAAATGGGGTCTCTGGTTGGCAGTCAGTTTGCACTCTGTCCAAGCAGGGACCCTCACGCTAGTCAGGGCAATGGAGATGCACACTTAGATAACCCCTGCTCACCCTCTTGGTAGCTTGGCACAAGCAGTGAAGCTTATCTCAAAGGCGATGTGTAAAGTAGTTGTACCAACACACAGTAATATAGTGAAAACACTACAAAATGGACAAAACACCAGTTTAGAAAAAAGGTAATATTTATCTAAATCAAACAAGACCAAAATGAAAAAAATCCAACATACACAAGTCACCATATGAATTTTCAAAAGAATAAGAGTCTTACTCCATAGAAAACAATGGAAATGTCAACTTTCCACAAAGTACCTGGTTTGCGTAAAAAATAAAGCTACACAGATGAGCGTATGTGGTAAAAGTCAGCTCTGTGTCGATTCCTTACTCGCAAGTTGTAGGCGGCTGGCCTGGTTTGTAGTGGGTACCTAAGGTACTTACACCTTATACCAGGTCCAGTTATCCCTTTTTAGTGAAATGTAGGCAGTGTCTAGATACCATGCTCTCTAGCGGTAATGTGGATGAGCAGCCAAAGCCTAACTAGGAGACATGCAAAGCTCATGCAATGCCACTGTAGTCAGACAGTACTCAAACAGATGAAAGAAAATACTCAGTGTTACAAAAATAAAGGTACTTTATTTTGGTGACACAAATGCCAAAAATACCATAGAGAACATACTCCCTTAAGAGGTAAATAATACACAAAATATATAGACTAGTATGCATAAATAGTTGTAAAAACAGTTAGAAAATTGTGCAAATAGTGAAAATCACAATAGTTAGAAATGGGCCTGGGGGAACACAAACAATATACTAAGAAAGTGGAGTGCGAAAGTCGGTTTCCCATTTAGGCAAGTGTAGTGTGTAGAGGGGCACTGGGAGTGTTAGAAAACACCAAACGTAAGTAATGGAATCCACCCCAGAGCCCAGGAAAGCAGGAGTAAATCATAGTAACTTTCGAAGAACAGACAAGAACACAAGAAAGAAGATATTGCAAGAACCAGAAGAGACTGCAAGAAACCAATGATGGATTCCTGGACCTGAAGACCTGTGGAAGAAGGGGACCAAGTCGAAGAAGCACTGAAGAGTCCAGGGAGGCAGGAGCCCCTGCTAACTCGGATTAAGGTGCAAAAGAAGAACCACAGGTGAAGAACAACAGTCAGTACTGCACCCGAGAAGATGGATGCAGGTTCCTGGTTGATGCAGAAGATGTCCCACACCGGATTGATGATTGCAGTCTGGTTTGCGATGCTGGATTCCACCAACAAGCCTTGGCACACACAAAGCTCACAGTTAGTGGAAAATGGTGCTGCCCGGGACTGGGAGGGACCTGGTGGACTCTACCCAGAAGGTGGAGTCAGAGGGGGCTCTCAGCAACTCAGAGAGCCCTCAGAAGACCAGGCAGTGTGCACCAGAGTCCCACAGCATGGGGACAAAGAAAGTGCAAAAGGAAGCGCAGTCAGCACTACAACAAACTTACCCGTGCTGCCGGAGAACCATGCAGGAAGCTGTGCATGGCAGGAAGGTGTGCTGGGGGCCAGAGCTGCACAGTGCATGAAGATGTTTATTGAAGGATTCCAACAAGCCTTTGAAACTGCAAAACATGTGGTGCACGGGTATACTGTCTTGCGTGGGGAGGCAAGTCCTCTCTCAGCCCCACGCTGTTTAATGTCTACATGGCCCCGCTAGCCACCTTCGTCAGAAGCTATGGAATCAACATTGTCTCCTATGCCGACGACACCCAGCTCATCCTCTCCCTATTTAACGAACCCAACACAGCCAGACACAACTTCCGCAAAGGCATGGAAGCAGTCTTCAACTGGATGAGGAACAGCTGCTCCAACTCAACACAATCAAGACAGAAGTACTCATCATGGGCCCTCAACCTGACGTGTGGAATGACTCCTGGTGGCTACCCACCTTCAGAAACCCACCCACCCCCACCAGCCATGCCACAACCTCGGAATCATCCTGGACTCCAAACAAAGCAAGAACCATCAAATCAAATCAGTCACCTCCACCTGCTTCTGCATCCTCCACCTCCTCTGCAAGATTTTCATATGCTTCCCCCTCAAACATAGAAAGACCGTCACACACACCCTCATCACCAGCAGACTGAGCTATGGCAATGCACTCCGTGCTGGAATAAACAAGAAACTCACCCTCGAACTACAAAACATCCAGAACGGCGCGACCAGAATGCTCCTCAACCTGCCTCGACACTGCCACATGTCGCAACACCTGCTCACACTACACTGGCTTCCCTTAGAGAAAAGAATCACCTTCAAGATCCTCACCCACGCATACAAAGCCCTCCACAACACCGGACCAGCCTACCTGAACCAGCGACTCAACTTCCATGTACCCCACAGGGCCCTACGCTCAGCCCACTTCTCTTTCACCAAAGTACCCCGCATCAGTAAAACCAGAAGAGGAGGATGCTCCTTTTCTTACCTCGCAGCCACCGACTGGAATGTCCTTATTCTCCACATCAGACAACCCCCCCTCCTCAACTTCACAAAGGAGCTGAAGACATGGCTTTTAATAGAACCACCTCACTGGTGGACACTACACTTTTCCCGCCCCCAGCACCTTGAGACCCTTACGGTGAGTAGTTGCGCTTTACAAGCACTGATTGATTGATTGATTGATTGAGCTCTTACCTCCACCAAAGTTGATCAGTTGGATGTCAAGACCATTGGGACCACTTCAGTCCACCACCCGTGATGCAGGATCCATGCTGCTCAGCAGGAGTGGGGTCCCACACACCCGGCTGTCATTGCAGAGAGGTGCCTGCTGAAGCAGGGGAGTGACTCTTTCACTCCAAGGGAGATTCCTTCGGTCTTCTGGTGCAAGCTGAAGGCAGGCTGTCCTCTGAGGATGCATTACTGGGAAACAGTTGCTGGCAGGAGCTGAAGATACAGTGTTGCAGAAGTCGTCTTTGCTTCCTAGTTGCAGTTGTAGAGTTCCTGGAGGGTCCAGATGCAGCTTGTTTGGTAAGTAGGTAAAGTAAAGGATGCAGAAGATTCCTGCTAGAATCTTGCAATCCGAATCGGAAGAACCCCCAAGAGAAAGACCCTGAATAACCCTGAAAGGGAGATTGGTCAGCTAACAGTTCAGTACCTATCAGGGGAGGGCTCTGACGTCACCTGCTGGCACTGGCCACTCAGATGCTCCAAGAGTTCCTTGCCAACTTGGAATCCAAGATGGCAAACCCAGGGACCCTCAGAAGGCTGCAATGGCAATACTAGGGGTCCTCTAAAGAGCCCCCAGAGTGCATGGAATCATACACCCATTGCTTGCAAAACCTCTGGCGTATAATTCCAACATACTTGATACCAAACATGCCTATGTTCAGAGTTACCATTATGTAGCTGGACATAGGTAGTGACCTATGTCCAGCACATACGTAAAAAACTCACGAAGGGAAAATGGTCCTGGAGGTCATGGGGCACCTCTGCTAGTGCAGGCGTGCCCTCATACAAAGGTTCTCTGCACCCTGCCTTAGGGCTGAATGCCCTGCTTTCGGGATAACTTATAAGTGACCTGGTGTAGTGTAAATGGCAGTGAAAGGGTGCATGCACCTTTTCACACAGGCTGCAATGGCAGTCCTGCAGAAGCCTTTGTATGGGCTACCAATGGGTGGCAAAAGAAATGCTGCAGTCCATAAGGATCCCCTGGAAACCCAATGCCCTTGGTACCTAGGTACCATATACTAAGGACTTATAAGGGGCACCAGTTTGCCAATTTAGGGTGAAATAATAGGTTACGTTTGTGCAGTGACAGAATTTAGAGGAGAGAGAGCATAATCACTGGGCTCCTGGTTAGCAGGATTCCAGTGAACACAGTCAAACACACTGACATCAGGTAGAAAATGGGGGTAACCATGCCAAAAAGAGGGTACACAATGAGGCCGTGCGTTGTTTCTTTTCTAGTCGGGCAAGCAATGCGTCATTTCTCTCCCTTGCAAAAGAGAGTAATGTATTGATTACTGGACAGGGTACCTCGGATCTGCGCAGGTTCACAATGACTTTGATGTCCAGCAACAATGCTTGAGAAATTTGGTTGCACAGTGTTAGAAAACCATGCTGCGTGGAGTTTGCATCGTTGTCAGGAGCTGCAAGCGGGTGTAGCATCGTTTCTCCTGTCACGATGCATCGATGTCTCAGCTACGAAGCAGGAGGAGCATCGATCTTTGCCGTGGAGCGGGGGCACATCGTTTTTCAGCCGAGTTGCTGGTGATGTGTTGAAAATTTGCCCACAAGGTGTTCTGAGGGTGGCTTTCAGTCCTTGTTCTGCCTACTTCACCTCTCAAGAGCCCAGAGACTGGATGGAGGAACACTTTGCAGGGCAGGAGACTCAGCAGAGAGTCCAGATGCTGGCAGGGGAAGTCTTTGATGGCCCTGAGAATTCAGAACAGGGGGAAAGGTCAGTCCAAGCTCTTGGAGATTCTTCTCAAGCAGGAATGCAGGAAAGTCCAGTCTTTGTCCCCTTTCACAAGCTGAAGCATCAACCTGTAGGAGGCTGGCCTAGGGAGTGTTCTAGCAGCTCAGGCTGATAGAGGTAGCTATAGCAGAGAAGCTTAGGCTGAACTAGGAGACATGCAAAGTCATGCAATACCACTTATAGTTACACAGTACTTATACACAAGTAAAGACAATACTTAGTGTTACCAAAAATAAAGGTATTTATTTGGGTGGCACAGTACTAAAAATAGCTTAGAGACAATACTCCTTCTGGAGGTAAGTATTACACACAATATATACACTAGGCACCAAACTTAGATGAGTAATCAATGCAAACAATAGGAAATGCTACAGAATGCAATGGGAGAAAATAGGTCTAGGGGCAACACAAACCATATACTAAGAAAGTGGAATGCGAATCACGAATTCCCCCCTAGACAAGTGGAGTGTGTGTAGAATCGCTGGGAGAGTAAGAATTAAGTAAAGGTAAGTAAATTACCCCACCCCAGAGCCCAGAAAAGCATGTGTGATGTACTGCAAGTTTCCATAGGACACACTACACCTCGTGATTGGGATTTGGCAGTAACCAACCAAGTCTGCAAACAACAACTGCTGGATTCCTGGACCTGAAGACCTGCAAAAGAAGGGGATCAAGTCCAGAAGTCGAAAGAAGTTCCAGGATGGGCAGGAGCCCCTACCAATCCAGAAGAGGGTACAAAAGAAGAGTTAGTCGAAGACTGCAGGAATGCACCGTAGGAAGAGGCCAGCGGGTTCCTGCATAATGCAAAGGATGTCCCACTACGTGAAGATGGATGCAGTCGTCATTTCATGTTGGAAGTCACCAACAAGCCTTTGTTACGACAAAAGTGCGTTTTGCATCAAAATGGCGCTGGATGGACCCTGGAGGGACCTGGGGGCCTCAACTCTGTGTGAGGAGGAAGAGGAGGCTCTCAGCACTTTAGAGAGCTACCAGGATACCAGACAGCACCCACAGGGGTCCCAGGACATGGGGACAAGGAGTTGCAAAATGCAGTTGGTGAAGCACAACAAAGGACAGTCCCACGCCACCGGAGAACAACTCAGCGAGTTGAGCATCATAGGATGGCGTGCTGGGGACCTGGGGCAGGCTGTGCTTGAAGGAATTTTGAAAATAGTGCACAGAGGCCTCAGGAGGTAAAGAAGATGCAGTACATAGGGGTACCATCGCTCTCATGGAAGGCAAGGTCTTACCTCCTCCAAATTGTGTCAGCAGGACCTCAGGACAGTCTATGTTGATGGGGTCCAACCTCTGTGTCCGTAGGAGCAGGCTTGTCGCTGTGAGAGGGGTCCAAGTGTACCGGTCATGTTCTTAGAAGGTGCCTGCTGGAGCAGGGGAGTGACTCCGTCACCCCACAGGAGATTTCTTCAGTCCTTCTGGTGCAGGGTGAAGACAGGGAGTCCTCAGAGCGTGCACACCGTGGAAACTGTTGCAGTTGCTGGCTGGAGCTGCAGTTGCAGAGGAAAAGTATCCCTTGTGGATAATTTGTTGCAGTTACAGCAGTTCCTGGAGCAGGCTGCGGTTGATCCGAGGTCAGAGGATGAAGTAGTAGTTGCAGAGGATTCCTGAAGGAAACTTGCAAGCAGAATCTGAAGAGAACCCACAGGAGAGACCCTAAATAGCGCTGAGAGGGGGATTTGCTACCTTATCAGGTATGGACCTATCAGGAGGGGTCTCTGACGTCACCTGCTGGCACTGGCCACCCAGAGGCCTCCAGAGTGCCCCAACACCTTGCAAAGCAAGATGGCTGAAGTCTGGGACACACTGGAGAAACTCTGGGCACCATCCCTAGGGTAGTGACGGACAGCGGAACAGTCACTCCCCTTTCCTTTGTCCAGTTTCACGCCAGAGCAGGGGACAAGGGGTCCCTGAACCAGTGTAGACTTGATTATGCAAGGAGGGTACCATTTCCGAGGCCCTGGGAGGGTACCCCTCCCATTCCGGTAACACCTATTTCCAATGGGAGAGGGTGTAACACCCCTCTCCTAAAGGAAATGCATTGATCTACCTTCCTGGGATTGAGCTGCTCAGCCCCTAGGAGGGCAGACCTGTCTGTGAGGTGGCAGCAGCTGTAGCTGCAGTGGAAAAGTCAGAGAGCTGGTTTGGCAGTACTCGGGGTCCATAGTGGAGACCACAGGGTGCATGGGATTGCCCCCCAATACCAGATTTGGATTGGGGGTCAATCCCATGACCTTAGACACCTCACATGGCCCTATTCGGAGTTACCATTGTGAAGCTACATATATGTAGTACACGCTTCTAATGGTGTCCCCTGGCCCTGGACAACGTTTGGGTACCTTTGCTAGTGCAAGGGAGCCCTCACACACAGTAACTTTGCACCTAGCCTCCAGTAAATGAAGGTTAGACCTACAGGTGACTTATAAGTTACTTAGGGCCAGATGTAGTAAAAATCTGGATTGCAACTCGCAAATTGCGAGTTAGACCAACCCGCAATTTGCGAGTCGCAATCCAGAATGTAGGATGGTGTCCCTGCCACCATCTGAGACTTGCAAGGGGGTTGCAAAGGCCCACCTCATTAATAGTAATTAGGTGAGTCGCAATTTGCGACCCCCTTGCGAGTGGCGGCACTCACAGAGATGGTGGCCTGCTGGTGACAGCAGACCACCATGTCTGTGACTGCTTTTAATAATTCCTTAAAGGAAAACAAGGTGCATTACAAAACTAAAAAATGAAATGTTTTCGTTTAATTTTTTCAGAGCAGGCAGTGGTCCATAGGACCACTGCCTGCTCTGAAAAAATGTTTTCATGCCATTCACAAAGGGGAAGAGGTCCCATGGGGACCCCTTCTCTTTTGCGAATGGGTTACCACCAGTGTGACACTGGTGGTAACTGCGATTGCTTTGTGAATGACTAGCAGGATCCCAGTGAAACAGGCAAACCATACTGACAAACAGGCAGAAATTGGGGGCAACATGCCAAGAAAGATGGTACTTTCCTACATGCAGGAGAGCCCAACAAAGCACAGTCACAGGCAGGGGCACCACTTCTCCCCAGCTCCTCTGCTTGGCAGAGGTTCCTTTTGAATCCAGAAGTGATCTTGAAGAAATCTAAAGTCTAGGGTTTTGCTTCCACTACTTATACCCCTTTCTGCCTTTGAAGTAGGCAAACTTCAAAGGAATGTCTCTGTTGTTTACAGGATCCTGCCTTGCCCTAGCCAGGCCCCAGACACACACTAGGGGGTTGCCGACTGCATTGTGAAAGGGCAGGCAAGCACATTCAGGTGTAAGTGACCATTTCTCCCTCCACTCTAGCCCCAATGGCTCATTGGGATATGCAGGCTACTCCCCAGCTCCTTTGTGTCACTGTCTAGAGGAGATTCACAAACAGCCATCTGTGAGTCTGACCCAGACAGGGAATCCACAAACATGCAGAGTCACAGAAAGGTTTATGCAAGAAAATGCCTACTTTCTAAAAATGGCATTTTCAAACTAACAATTTAAAAACCAACTTCACTAACAGATGTATTTTTAAATTGTGAGTTCAGAGACCCTAAACTCCAAATGTTTATCTGCTCTCAAAACGAAACTGCACTTTAAGAATATTTAAAGGGAACCCCCATGTTAACCTATGAGAGAGATTGGCCTTGCAACAGTGAAAAATGAATTTGGCAGTATTCCTCTGTTAGGACGTATAAAACACATCAGTACTTGGCCCACCTTTAACATGCATTACACCCTGCCCTTGGGGCTACCTAGGGCCTGCCTAAGAGGTGCCTGTATAAAGGTGCCTGTATAGAGGTTTGGGCCTGGCAAGTGGGTACATTTGCCAGGTTGAATTGGCAGTGTTAAATCTGCACACACAGACACTGCAGGGGCAGGTCTGAGCCATGTTTACAGGGTTACTCATTTGGGTGGCACAACCAGTGCTGCAGGCCCACTAGTAGCATTTGATTTACAGGCCCAGGGCACCTCTAGTGCATTTTACTAGGCACTTACTAATCAATCAAATTTACCAATTATAAAAAAGCTAATTACACATACAATTTCAAATAGGGAGCACTTGCACTTTAGCACTGGTCAGCAGTGATAAAGTGACCAGAGTCACAAAAACAGCAAAAACAGAGTCCAACACACAGCAACAACCTGGGAAGCAGAGGCACAAAGTTAGGGGAGACCACGCCAAGGATGCCAGGCCTAATAGTTCAAAAATGGGAAAAGATATAAATATGGAGTTTGGTGACATTGGGCTCACAACTTAAAATCACACCTTATGGAGAACTCCGATTTTAAATTGTAATTCTGAAAATGCCACTTTTAGAAAGTTGGCATTTTTTACTTTAACCATTCTTTGTGTCTGTCTGTCTCTGAATACAAGTCTGGGGTAAATGACAGCTCAAATGTGTGCATTCCCTCTAGACAGTCACACAATGAGAGCATAGGTATTACTTAATGGGCCTTAATGGCCCATTAACTAGGTTGATGGTGGGTGGAGCTTAACACTGCCTCATGTATCCCTGAATAGGGTTATGCCTCTACCCACACAAAGGGCTGCATAACCCCCTGTAAAGTGTCTGGAGTAAGGGAGTGTAGGACAGGGTGTGATATGCTGGCCTGGATTGTATGGGTACCAGAGGTACTTACACCTTATACCAGGTGCATTGATCCACCTTAGTGAAATGTAGGCAGTGTCTAGCAGCTTAGCCTGTCTAGAGGTAGCTGTAGCAGAGCAGCCAAGGCTGAACTAGGAGACATGCAAAGCTCTTGCAATATCACTATAGACACATAGTACTTATACACAAGAAAGACAATACTCAGTGTTAGCAAAAATAAAGGTACTTAATTTTAGTGACACAAGGCCAAAAATATCTTAGAGGCTGTATTCCCTTTGGAGGTAAGTATTACACACAATATATACACTAGTAACCAAAATCAGGTAAGTAAAGAGTTATGAGATAGTGCAAACAGTGAAAAACCCAATAGGTTGCAATGAGCACAGGGGCAACACAAACCATATACTAAAATATTGGAATGTGAATATCGGTTTCCCCCCTACGCAGGTGTAGTGGGTAGAGGGACACTGGGAGTGAAAGAAAACACCAAAGGTAAGTAAACTACCACACCCCAGAGCCCGGGAAAACAGGAGTAAAGTACAGCAAGTTTCTACAGAACACACTAGAAGTTGTGGTAAAGGATCATGCAAAAACCAAGCAAGACTGCAAGACACCAACAAGGGATTACAGGTCCTGAAGACCTGTAAACTGTAAACTTTGCACTTGTATAGCGCACTACTCACCTGTTAGGGTCTCAAGGCGCTGTACTCATACCGCTATGGAACCCCACCTGGCTTTTCCCTGTGAGGTGCCCACTCCTGGGCACCCCCAGGGTGAAGCCAGGCATCCAAGCGCTTTTGGGGACGTTGTGGAGATTAAGCAAGCTATTGCCCAGAGTTGCAGAGTGGGACTCATTAAGAGAGGAGACCAAGTCCAAGAACAGATGAAGAGTCCAGGAAGAACAGGTGCCCCTGCTAACCCGGATGAAGTTGCAAAAGTGGATTCTCTGGTTTGAAGAAGAAGTCAGAAATGCATCAAAGAAGACAGCTGCAGGTTCTTGCTTAGTGCAAGAGATGTCCCATGTTGAGTCATTGGTTGCAGGCTGGTTTTCATCATTGGATTCTGCCAACAAGCGTTGCCTCATGCAAATGTCGCGGTTGGTGAGAAAAGGTGCCACCTGTGTCGAGGAGGGACCTGAGGGTCTCAACTTGGACTGAGGAGATAGAGGTGGTACTTTAGAGAGCCCTCAGAAGACCAGGTAGCACACACAGGAGTACTAGGACAGGGGGACAAAGGAGTTGCAAAATGCGGTCATTGCAGTACTACAAAAAGGGATCCCACACCACCTGAGAACAACTCAGGGAGCTTCGCTTCGCAGGAGAGAGGGCTGGAGATCTGGGCTACGATGTGCATGAATGATTTCTAGAAGAAGTGCACAGAAACCCTAGGCGCTGCAGAACACGCTGTGAACAGGGGTTCAGTCTGGCTTGGGGAGGCAAGCCCTTACCTACCCCAAATTTGGACATCCGGACCTTTGTACAATCAGGATCACTTCAGTCCACAACGTATGTCCCAATAGTCACCCACGTCTACAGGAGAGGACTCACAGAGTACTGGTTGTCATCACAGAGAGGTGCCTTCTGAAGGAGGGAAGTGACTCCTTTAGTCCATGGGAGATTCCTTTTGTTCTTCTGGTGCAGAATGAAGACAGGCAGTCCTCAGAGCATGCACAACCTGGAAACTGTTGCGGTTGCTGGCAGGAGCTGAAGTTGCAGAGTTGCAGTAGCCTTCTTGGATACTTTGTTACAGTTTCAGTGTTCCTGGAGCAGTCTATGGTTGATCCGATGGTCAGAAGCTGAAACAGAGGATGCATTGGAGTCCTGGTGGAGTCTTGCAAACTGAATCTGAGGAAACACCCAGAGGAGAGGCCCTAAGTAGCCCTGAGAGGGGGGGATTATTCACCTAACCAGATCAGCACCTTTCAGGGGGGGGTCTCTGATGTCACCTGCTGCACTGGCCACTCAGATGCTCCCAGAGTTCCCTGACCATCCAGAAAACAAGATGGCGGAACCCAAAGACACTCTGGAGGAGCTTTGGGTATCACCCTGGGGTGCTGATGGACAGGGGAGTGGTCACTCCCCTTTCCTTTGTCCAATTTCGTGACAGAGCAGGGACTGGGGGTCCTTGAACCAGTGTAGACTTGATTATGCAAGGAGGGCATAGTTTGTGCCCTTCAAAGCATTTCCAGAGTCTCTGGTAGGGTACCCCTCCCATGCCTGTAACACCTTTTTCCAATGGGAGAGGATGTAACATCCCTCGCCTAAAGGAAATACATTGTTCTGCCTTCCTGGGACTGAGCTGCTCAATCCAGGAGGGCAGAAACCTGTCTGTGAGGCTGGGGCTGCAGTGGAAAACTCAGAGAGCTGGTTTGGCAGTACTGGGGGTTCATGGTGGAGCCCCCAGGGTGCATGGAATTGCACCCCCAACAGCAGAAATGAATTGGGGGTACAATGTCTCACTCTTAGACACCTCACATGGCTACATTCGCATTTACCATTGTGAAGCTACATATGTTTATTGACATATATGTAGTGTACACTTATAATGGTGTCCCCCACTCATGAAGTCCAGGAAATTGGTCCTGGACAATGTGGGGGCACCTTTGATAGTGCAAGGGTGCCCTCACATGCAGTAAATGTGCACCTAACCTTCAGTAACTGAAGGTTAGACACATAGGAGACTTATAAGATACCTGGTGCAGTGAAAATGGCTGTTTAATATTGTTTGCAATATTTCACTCAGGCTGCAGTGGCAGTCCCGAAGGAGTATTTGTATGAGCTCCTTATGAGTGGCAAAAGCAATGCTGTAGCCCAGAAGGATCTCCTGGAACCCCAATGCCCTGGGTACCTAGGTACCAAATACTAGGGACTTATAAGGTGAGGTCCAGTGTGCCAATCTGGATTGGAATATGGAGTCACAAGACTATAGTGACAAATTTGGAAAACAAAGAGCGCATGAGCACTGGAGTTCTGGTTAGCAGGACTCAAGTGACACAGTCAAGCATACTGACAGCACAGTAAAACATACTGACATATAGGCTACACACTATAAGCACTGGGGTCCTGGCTAGCAGGATCCCATTGAGACAGTAAAAACACACTGAGAAATACTGAGAAACAGGCCAAAAATTGTGGTAACCATGCTAGAAAGAGGCTACTTTCTCACACAGGGACTTTCTCTCATCTTCCAGAACCAGGGCACCACATTTAAATACTGGACCCCAAACCTCACCAAATAAGATCTCTACGGGAACCAAGGACATGCTGTGCTGCCAGGAGGGACTGCCACTCTGCAACTGCATTGCTGTGTTGACCTACAGCTTGCTGGGCTGTAGGAGGGATGGCCACTTTTCCACTTGCTTTACTGTTTTGGAGCGCTGCTCGCTGCTTCCATCCTGCAGTGAGAAGGACTGGACTTATTCTCTACATCCTTGAACCCAAGAGTTCCCAAGGGCTTGCTGGCTTGCCCCCTGTTCTTTTGCAGTCTCAGGGACATCAAAGACTGCTTTCATTTCTTCTGATGTTGCTGGAGTCTCCCATCTGTAAGTCGTACATGTGCCAGGAAGTGCCCCCCTAGTGTCCTGGGCCTCAAACGTGGATGCTGCAGCGACAAGCTTCAAAAAGCAATGAAACACCCTGAGTGCAGCAGAAAAAACAACACATTGTATCTTCATCATCGACATATTGCTCCAATAAAGGTACTGGTCTCCGGACCATGCGTAGGTTACGCAACAGGCCTACCCTTGATCACAGTCGGCCTGGATTGTAGATTACACCGGCCCCTCATGACCCCAAGTAACTATTTACCGCTATAGACTTCTAACCACTGTTTTCACATTTAGGGAATGTTTATAAGCCCCTAGCACCACCTTGCACCACATTTGGGTCATTTTCTTTATGCAAATGTGGTGTTAAGTTGGCATTTCCCATGCGCCATATTTACACAGTGGCTCAATATTTGCATTGTGCCACTTTGTAAACCCTTGTGTCATAATGTATGCAAGTGGGGCATTCCAGTACTGGGAGGCTCAAAAAAATGGTGCAGTAAAATGTAAAACATTTCACTGCTCCATTTTTAGCATCATTCTTAATGCCTGCCTAAGGCAGGCGTTAAGAAGACGCTCCCATTGTTTCCAGTAGGTCTCCCTGTGCTTTGCTGCATTAGAGCCATAATTTATGGTGCTAATCCAGCAAAACAGCACATTAGCACTATAAATTATGGCGCCAATTTGGACATAACGGCCATGGTGCACCGTATGGTAAATATGGCACACAAGTGGTGTCGTTAGGGGGACGCAATGGGGTGCAAGAAAAATAGTATATCATGCATGATGCACCACGTTTTCATAAATATGCCTCTTATTCTTTAAAAATTAATATCTCAACTTCTATTGATTTAATTTTTTTCATTTTGGTCTATTTGAATCAGATAAATAGTATCTATTTTTGAGGTGTTAGGTTTTTTGTGGTCTATGTTACTGTAAATAAGAGTTGCACAAATACTTTACACATTGCTTCTTAAGTTAAGTCTGATTGCTCTGTGCCAAGCTACCAGAGGGTGAGCACAGGTTAATTTTGGTAGTTTAACTGACTTACCCCAACTAGGATTATAGTCCCTACTTGGAGAGGGTGCACCCCCTGCCAACTAGAGACCCCATTTCTAATACCAACAAAAAGTGGAGGGTATAGGCAAAAAGTCTGGAGCTAACCTTGCAGAGAAGGCCAGGTCCACCAAAGACAATGCAATTATAGAATATCCTCCGTTGATGTGATTTTGCCGTATAGACATGGACATGTTTTCACACTGCTTAAGGCAACGTTTAAGGCTCTCCCCAACAGAACTGCAGAAGTTCCCAATCTTACAATAATAGCACACAACAGACTGAACATGATGTAGAGGAAGAAACCCCATGTCCTGAGATATTGTAAGATTGAGGACTCCTGTAGTTTTGTTGGGGATGGCCCTAGACACTCCCTTAAGCAGTGGGATAGCTGGTGATTACACCATAACTGAGTGTGTCTCAGTTAGTACTAGTGTTTCATATGATAGAGCAATAAGCCTCTTGATGTGTTTTTCCAAGACTAAAGTCATATACTCATTTTGCCTCACACATACATCCTGATGTCTCGGTCAATGTATCAAAATAGGTCTCAGTGGATTAGTATCAGAAACATGCTAAAAAGTTAGTGTGAGAAACTGGGGCTGATTGCAGAGGCCCCATAACTTTTTGCCCCCATTTTCCACTTTATGCTGGTGTTTTCCTGACTCTGATAGTGCCCTGGGTACTGCTAACCAGTCCCAGGGCCTGTGCTCTGTGTAAAATGGATATGCAAATTAGGCTAATTATAATTGGCTAAGTTAACCTACCTATAAGTCCCTAGTATATGGTAGGGCATGTAGGTTTAGGGACCACAGCATAGGTGGTGCACACCTAGGTGCATTGCTGAGGTGCCCAGTGTCATTTTAAAAGCAAGCCTGCCTTGCTGGCTGCTTTTAAATTAAAGTTATATGCAAATTCGACTTTGGAATTAAAGGTACTTCCAAAGTCTTAAACTACCTTATTTTTACATATAAGTCACCCCTAAGGTGTGCCCTATGTGCCCCTAGGGCAGGGTGCCATGTAACTATAAGCAGGGATTTTATAAAAATAGATTTATAAGCCCTGGTGAGGTAAAAACAGCCAAATTCGTTTTTCCCTCATTGAAGTAAATGGCCTTCATAGGCTAGAATGGGCAGACTTTATTTTAAATTTTAAAGTCTCCTTATATGTTACATACCAAGAATTTGGTATCAAATTGATTGTTATAATAAATCCCACAACTTCCAGTTGTAGGATTTAATATAACTAGTGCAGGTAAAAAGTTTAGACTTTACCTAAAAAGTTGCCAATTTCAGCTCTGCATTGTTTTTGCTGCTGTGCTCTGATTGGCCAGCCTGCAGCAGCTTCTGCCAGGCTACTTTAATGAGGTGTGAAGTGGCCTGACTTCACACAAAGGAATGTGCTTGGGGGAGAGAATCTCCCCTCAGCAGATGGTGAGGCAGGAAGGGGGAGGGCTGCCAAACTGGTCTTCAAAGGCAGAGAAGGACATTTGGAGCACCCAGCAACACCCCCACATCCTGCAAACCCAGACAGCTAGGTGCCCCCTTGATTAGATTAGGAGAGGGCAGGAGAGGGGTGTGTTTATGATTTTTAGCCACACCAGTGGGTGGGCTCAGCCAGATCTCTCCTCTAAAAATCAGATTCATCCATTTTGGATTTTTAGAGACTGTTGCCTTCTGGGATGGATTTTTGCCACACTTCCCAGGAAGTGGTCATCACAGGGGGACGACCCTGTCCCTGATTGGAGGACCAGGGCCCCCCTGCTTTTCACCCAGGGGCAAGGATAAAACTGGCAGACCTGCACCCACGCCTCAGATCCCCACCAAATTTCAAGAAGAAAGAACTACAAGGAGAAGAAGGACTGCCCTGCTGGACCCCTGGCCTGCACCTGGACCCTGCACTCAGAAAGACTGCACCAGCTGCACACTTGGGCTTCACCACAAGAAGGACTTTGCCTGGCTTCCACTGGTTCAAGGAGGGACTCCCTGTTTGCTACAGGTGAAAAATTGCTAACCAGAGTCCCCTGCACCAACTCCTGAAAAAGTGACCAGCTGACCACTGCCCAGTGGCCAAAAAGGAGTTTGCGCCAGGTGCACTCTGGGAGTTGAAGTCCGCACTTCCCAAGGACCATCACAGAACTTCTGGACCCTTGGGGTGAGCTGTGGACCCCAAAAGAACCTTAAAAGAACATCTGGGTGAAGCCCCAGAAGTTTGGAAAAGATTGGAGAAATTTTAGAAAAAAGCTCCATGAAGTGACCGACTCGACGCGGAAATTCTAGCCGGCTTGCCTCAACCGCGACCCGGCCTGACTTCGTGGTTCGTCCCGGTCAAGAAAAACATCCGAAAAAGAGACTAAGTCCGAACGTAAAAAGTTGACCGGGACCTTCCAGCCATCGTATCCGAGAAGGGCTCCACGGACGTCGGATCAAGATCCAGGTTTACCCCGGTCGAAGGATTTTCATCTCGAAAAAACGACTAAGTCCGAAGGTAGAAATCACCACCGAGGAAACCGACTTCGCGTATCCGGACAAGGGCTCCAGGAGGTCGGATCCAACTGGCAGGTTCGTCCCGGTGAAGAAAAACTTCAAAATAAAGACTAAGGCCCTCATTCTGACCTTGGCGGGCGGCGGAGGCCGCCCGCCAAAGTCCCGCCGTCAGGTTACCGTTCCGCGGTCGAAAGACCGCGGCGGTAATTCTGACTTTCCCGCTGGGTTGGCGGGCGGTCGCCTTCAGACCGCCAGCCAGCCCAGCGGGAAAGAGGCTTCCACGAGGAAGCCGGCTCGGAATCGAGCCGGCGGAGTGGAAGCTGTGCGACGGGTGCAGTTGCACCCGTCGCGTATTTCACTGTCTGCGCAGCAGACAGTGAAATACATGTAGGGGCCCTCTTACGGGGGCCCCTGCAATGCCCATGCCAGTGGCATGGGCACTGCAGGGGCCCCCAGGGGCCCCGCGACCCCCCCTACCGCCATCCGGATCTCGGCGGTCCGACCGCCGGGATCTGGATGGCGGTAGGGGGGGTCGGAATCCCCGCGGCGGTGCAGCAAGCTGCGCCGCCGCGGAGGATTCAATGGGGCCGCGGTACACTGGCGGGACCCCGCCAGTGGTGCCGGTCCGACCGCGGCTTTACCGCCGCGGTCGGAATCCCCATTGGAGCACCGCCGGCCTGTCGGCGGTGCTCCCGCGGTCCTCCGCCCTGGCGGTCAAAGACCGCCAGGGTCAGAATGACCACCTAAGTCAGAAGGTAACTTTTTAACCGAGGCTTCCCGCGACCTGTATCCGAGCAGGGCTCCATCGCGGTCGGCCTGAAAGTTTGACTTTGTCCCGGTCCTGGTGCAACCAGATGACCCGATTGGCGCTTTTTGTTTCTATGCGCTAGAAAATAATAATACTTTAAAAATTCATATCTCCGGTTCCCCTGAACCGATTTTAATCGTTTTTGTGTCATTTTAAAGATAAAAATATAAGCTATTTTTATAAATTGGTTCTGGATTTTTAAACTGTTTCCTGTGTTTTATTTAATTACTGTTTTGTGATATTTGAATGCTTTACACTTTGTCTCCTAAGTTAAGCCTTGACGCTCGATGCCAAGCTACCAAGGGTAGAGCTGGGATTAATTTACTGAGACCTAACTGTACTTATGTGGAGGTTTGTGGCTTGTTGCTAGGTGTAGGTACCTACCTGCCCTACCAATAACCCATTTTCCAACATAATTGGAAGCAGCGACGGGATCCTGTACTTGTGTTCAATATCACGTTACAGTTTTAGATAAAACAAATTAAAAATCCTTTAAATTGTCCTAGTGCAAAAATTGTTTTTAATTTTTAATTTTAATTTTTTTTTTTTTAATTAATTTGGATTAATTTCAATTATTGAATTTTTGTAATTTTTCTAAATTCTTGTTTCCAATTTTTGCAAAAAGTTTTTGTTGACACAAAACTAGGGAACCATGGAGCTTGATCTGGCTAGCCTACCCACACTGACAGTAGTCCAGCTTAGGGGGTTGTGTATTGAGAGGGGGTTGCCTGCAACCACTAATCTCAGGAAGGAAATCCTGATTAAATCCCTGACAGCATGGGCTGAGGCCCAAGAGGTAGAGACAGAGGAAGCTCCAGAGGAGGAACCAAAAGAGGATGATGCTAACTCTAACCACTCAGGGGAGGAAAGGCATCAGACCCCAAGTGAGGAAGAGGAGGAACGGTCCTCACTGGACACAGTCACTAGGGGCAGACCCAAAGCTAGTGGTAGGAAGAGGGTCCTTTCAGGAGGAGAGAACCCATCCATCAGGGAAAGAGAGCTGGAAGCCCAGCTAGCCTACATAGCTTTGGAGGCAGAGAAGCTTGCCCTAGAAAAGAAAAAGTGGGCAAGCAAAGAAAAAAAAGATGGAAGCAGCGAGAAAGAAACTGAGGTGTCCCTGGGTGGGGGTTTTGCCCCCAGATTACCCAAAGGGGTGGTTCCTGCCTATGTGGAGGGGGATGACATAGATAAGTGGCTGGGGGCCTTTGAGAGGGCCCTCCAGATGAGGAAAGTCAAGCCTCAGTACTGGGGTTCACTCCTTTGGGAGTTAGTTCCCAACTCTGGGAGGGATAGGCTCCTAACCATGAGTGGGGAGGATGCAGACTCATACCCCAGTATGAAGAGTTGCTTGACTAAAAAGTTTGGTCTAACCCCAGAGCAGTATAGGCTTAAGTTTAGGGACACCCAAAAGACAAGCACCCAGTCCTGGGTGGACTTTGTGGACATTTCAGTAAAAGCACTAGAGGGCTGGATTATTGGCAACAAAGTAAATACTTATGAGGGGTTATACAATCTGATCATGAGAGAGCACATCTTGACCAATTGTATCCAAGAAAGGTTACGCCAGCATCTAGTGGACTCTAAGCTGACCAACCCTAGAGAGCTAGGGGAGGCAGCTGATGAGTGGTTGAGAACCAGGGTGGTTGTCAAGTCCCAGGGGGGAGACTCCAAGAAGGGGGGGACAGGTCCCCAAAAACCTAAGGAGGGAGGTGGTAAGCCCACCACGGAGACTCCCTCTGTACCCCAGAACCCTAAGAAGGAGGAGAGTAAATCCCACTCCCAATCTGACATGCAGAGACAGGGAGACCCAGGGTTAAAAAAGCTCTTGGACAGTAGGGCTTGCTTTGACTGTCAGCAGACAGGTCACTTCAGAGGAGATGCAGCCTGTCCAAAGAAAGTGGTTAGCACTGGGCTGTCCAGTGTAGCCATAGAGGAGGATTCCTCAGATGATGAAGTCCTCCTAGCATTGTGCTGGGAGACAGGACCAGATGGTAAGCTGGTGATCCCTGAGGGTGGGAGTAGGCACTTCCACCACATTCAAGTGAATGGGATCCCTACCACTGGCCTGAGAGACACCTGTGCCAGTCACACTGTAGTGAGTGACCGGTTAGTGACCCCAGACATGTATGTCCCAGGAAAGACAAAGAAAGTCAGGATAGCCACAGGGGAGGTCACCTCCAAACCTGTAGCCATAGTGCCCCTAGAGAGGGAGGGTATCCTTGACTGGATTAGGGTGGTAGTCAGTGCTGACCTTCCCCTAGATTGTATCCTGGGCAATGACCTCCCAGAGGTGAGTCTGGTCACAGATGGGGTGGTCGCCCAGGGCGCCCCCCCAACCCAAAGTCCTGGGGAGTCAGTCCCTACAGTTAGGAGACAGGGGTCCCCAAGAAAAGGAAAGAAGAAAAGGAAGGGTAGGCCACTCTTAAAGAGAGTTCCAGGGAGCCAAAGGCCTTCTGCCCCAGTAGGGGGGGAGCCCAGAGTTGGCACTGGTGAGGCCTCACCTGACCCCAAGGAAGTCCTGAGTAGTCAGGCAGCTGTCCAGATGCAAGGTGTTGCCCCTGCACTGACAGAAGGGAGAGTGGAAGGAGGGTGTCTGCCACAGGAGGTGGTAGCCCCCCACTCTAGACAGCAAGAGGGGTGCCAGGACCCCAAAGATGCCCCTAAAGCAGCTCAGCCACCTGTCAGTGGAGAGCTTAGGGTGTGGTTCTGGGTACTGACAGCTGTCAGTAGCCTCTGCTGGGTGCTAGCCTTCCTGGCAGCACTGTACTTGGCCTGGGAGGCAGACCCCAAGGCCAATAGCAAAGTAGGCCCCCTGACCCTGTTGGTCATGGTGGGGTTGCTCAAGTGTTGGGTGACCTCTTTGGGTAAACTAGGTCTTGCCCTAGCAAAGTTAGGAGTAGGGGAGGTGGGCACCTCACTACCCAAGTTGGCAGAGAGAGAGGAGGAAGACCCCCCTAGAGGGAAGTTTCAGTTTGGGTTGGGTCCTTTTACTGTTGGGATGGCTTCACTACCCAGAGGGAGTGACCCTGACAAGAGGATATAAGGCAGAGTAGGCCCTGCAAAGGGACAGCCAGTTTTCTTCACTGTCTTCCTCGCCTAACAAGCCAGGAAGACTCTCCCAGGGTTGGGCTGAGTCTCCTGGGCGTGTGGGCTGGGGGGGGGTTGTGTGAGAAACTGGGGCTGATTGCAGAGGCCCCATAACTTTTTGCCCCCATTTTCCACTTTATGCTGGTGTTTTCCTGACTCTGATAGTGCCCTGGGTACTGCTAACCAGTCCCAGGGCCTGTGCTCTGTGTAAAATGGATATGCAAATTAGGCTAATTATAATTGGCTAAGTTAACCTACCTATAAGTCCCTAGTATATGGTAGGGCATGTAGGTTTAGGGACCACAGCATAGGTGGTGCACACCTAGGTGCATTGCTGAGGTGCCCAGTGTCATTTTAAAAGCAAGCCTGCCTTGCTGGCTGCTTTTAAATTAAAGTTATATGCAAATTCGACTTTGGAATTAAAGGTACTTCCAAAGTCTTAAACTACCTTATTTTTACATATAAGTCACCCCTAAGGTGTGCCCTATGTGCCCCTAGGGCAGGGTGCCATGTAACTATAAGCAGGGATTTTATAAAAATAGATTTATAAGCCCTGGTGAGGTAAAAACAGCCAAATTCGTTTTTCCCTCATTGAAGTAAATGGCCTTCATAGGCTAGAATGGGCAGACTTTATTTTAAATTTTAAAGTCTCCTTAAATGTTACATACCAAGAATTTGGTATCAAATTGATTGTTATAATAAATCCCACAACTTCCAGTTGTAGGATTTAATATAACTAGTGCAGGTAAAAAGTTTAGACTTTACCTAAAAAGTTGCCAATTTCAGCTCTGCATTGTTTTTGCTGCTGTGCTCTGATTGGCCAGCCTGCAGCAGCTTCTGCCAGGCTACTTTAATGAGGTGTGAAGTGGCCTGACTTCACACAAAGGAATGTGCTTGGGGGAGAGAATCTCCCCTCAGCAGATGGTGAGGCAGGAAGGGGGAGGGCTGCCAAACTGGTCTTCAAAGGCAGAGAAGGACATCTGGAGCACCCAGCAACACCCCCACATCCTGCAAACCCAGACAGCTAGGTGCCCCCTTGATTAGATTAGGAGAGGGCAGGAGAGGGGTGTGTTTATGATTTTTAGCCACACCAGTGGGTGGGCTCAGCCAGATCTCTCCTCTAAAAATCAGATTCATCCATTTTGGATTTTTAGAGACTGTTGCCTTCTGGGATGGATTTTTGCCACACTTCCCAGGAAGTGGTCATCACAGGGGGACGACCCTGTCCCTGATTGGAGGACCAGGGCCCCCCTGCTTTTCACCCAGGGGCAAGGATAAAACTGGCAGACCTGCACCCACGCCTCAGATCCCCACCAAATTTCAAGAAGAAAGAACTACAAGGAGAAGAAGGACTGCCCTGCTGGACCCCTGGCCTGCACCTGGACCCTGCACTCAGAAAGACTGCACCAGCTGCACACTTGGGCTTCACCACAAGAAGGACTTTGCCTGGCTTCCACTGGTTCAAGGAGGGACTCCCTGTTTGCTACAGGTGAAAAATTGCTAACCAGAGTCCCCTGCACCAACTCCTGAAAAAGTGACCAGCTGACCACTGCCCAGTGGCCAAAAAGGAGTTTGCGCCAGGTGCACTCTGGGAGTTGAAGTCCGCACTTCCCAAGGACCATCACAGAACTTCTGGACCCTTGGGGTGAGCTGTGGACCCCAAAAGAACCTTAAAAGAACATCTGGGTGAAGCCCCAGAAGTTTGGAAAAGATTGGAGAAATTTTAGAAAAAAGCTCCATAAAGTGACCGACTCGACGCGGAAATTCTAGCCGGCTTGCCTCAACCGCGACCCGGCCTGACTTCGTGGTTCGTCCCGGTCAAGAAAAACATCCGAAAAAGAGACTAAGTCCGAACGTAAAAAGTTGACCGGGACCTTCCAGCCATCGTATCCGAGAAGGGCTCCACGGACGTCGGATCAAGATCCAGGTTTACCCCGGTCGAAGGATTTTCATCTCGAAAAAACGACTAAGTCCGAAGGTAGAAATCACCACCGAGGAAACCGACTTCGCGTATCCGGACAAGGGCTCCAGGAGGTCGGATCCAACTGGCAGGTTCGTCCCGGTGAAGAAAAACTTCAAAATAAAGACTAAGTCAGAAGGTAACTTTTTAACCGAGGCTTCCCGCGACCTGTATCCGAGCAGGGCTCCATCGCGGTCAGCCTGAAAGTTTGACTTTGTCCCGGTCCTGGTGCAACCAGATGACCCGATTGGCGCTTTTTGTTTCTATGCGCTAGAAAATAATAATACTTTAAAAATTCATATCTCCGGTTCCCCTGAACCGATTTTAATCGTTTTTGTGTCATTTTAAAGATAAAAATATAAGCTATTTTTATAAATTGGTTCTGGATTTTTAAACTGTTTCCTGTGTTTTATTTAATTACTGTTTTGTGATATTTGAATGCTTTACACTTTGTCTCCTAAGTTAAGCCTTGACGCTCGATGCCAAGCTACCAAGGGTAGAGCTGGGATTAATTTACTGAGACCTAACTGTACTTATGTGGATGTTTGTGGCTTGTTGCTAGGTGTAGGTACCTACCTGCCCTACCAATAACCCATTTTCCAACAGTTAGGTGTCCACAGTCACTTTTATATTCCAAATTCTGCTGCACCTTGAAATGGTGAAATGTTCAAGTGGGCAAAGTCATTTTCATTCTTGGATGTCTTCCTCAACCATTCACCCCAAGACTCTGTTGACATGAATCCCCAAGTATCTTAATGTCTGCTGAATTTATCCCTGTAGTCTTGTCACTGATGGGTGCACCTCATTGCTCCCCTCTAAAAGACATATCACAACTGCTAGGGGTTAAAAGGCTATGAGAAAGAGAAGCTGGTATAGGGACAGCACTGAAGTGTACCTCTCTTGATTACAAAGGGCCAAGAGCAAAACCCTATGCAACTCAACATTGCAGAAAGACAGTCATACAACCACCATACCATGTCCGAGGCTATCATTTTCAAGGGTGCAGAAAAGACGTTCCTACTCCATGTGATCAAAGAACTTGATTACATCCAGCAAAAGGACTCTTCTAATGAATCTTTCATCTGGCGGAGGTTTCACTGCTACTGAAGCCAAAGTTGCATGCAGTGTAACTGTCCTGAATCACCACGCAGTAAAATGGAGTCCAGTGTACCCGTTTCTGGGTAAATTCGGTGCTGGAATGCTGGGCCAGTCATGATGAAGCAGAGTAGTATCTCATCTGACAATACTTTTCTACCTAACTCGTAATCAAGGTGTAATGCAACCATGCTACACTACTAGAAACAGATAAAGGTAGAAACTGATCTCAAGTCATCCTTTGCTAGGTAAGTTGATGTATTTTAGCCAGTCATTTTGGTACATTTAGGGCCTGATTACCTTGGGGGATGGGATACTCTGTCACAAAGGTGATGGATATCCCGCCTACCGTTTTACACGTTCCATAGGATATAATGGAACTTGTAATATGTCAGACAGGATATCCGTCAACTTTGTGAAGGAGTATCCCAACCAACAAGGTCGTAATCATTCCCTTAGTTTTTATATTACCCTTTAAAAATGTAGGGTAACAGACCCAGGATGGGACAGAAAAATCCAAATCATGATTGCCTTCCATAATAAGAAATAAGCGGAGGTATCATGAGCAACACATGCCTGTGAAACACGTGGTGTGCACACCTTCATTTGTACATGAGGAGCTCCATTTCTAATATTTATAAACCTTTTTAGGAGTTTGTGTGCGTACCCACCGTTGTGATTTGCAAAGGTGCATTCATCACAGGTAATGACTGCCTAAGTGTGAAGTGCATTTTTGTTCATAATGCATCCTTCAAACATGTCTGGCTGTGGAGCTTGCAGTGCTCTAGATAGACAACACATTTTGAGAGAGGTTAATATGTAGGCTGTGGTGTTTTACAAATTAAAATGCATTCTACAAGGAGAACTCGTTCTGTAGCTTATCTTTTGTTTCCTGCATGATGCATGCTGAAGGGAAGTCTCAGTGTAGCTTGTAGTATGTTCCATGCCTAACACATGCTGCAGGGAGGTTTGCCTCTTTGCACCTTGTAGCACGCCCCTTGCAAAATGCATGCTGCAAGGACATTTAACAGTTCAAGTTATGTTGCTTCCTGTGAACGAGCACCACTGTGGGAAGGCCTAGCTCAGCAACAGGATGCAGTGAACAGGGATTTTTGTTCCTGTAACATACAGGACATCTCTTAAAAGATCTGACCCCAAAATGTGAGGGAATTCAAGGACAGAAACTTAAGTACCTTGTGAAAGTGGTGAAAGGGCAATGGTGGAAAGTGCTAAAAATCATTCATCTGATGCCGTGAAGGTTGTATACAGCTTGTGTCTTTTCAGTGTTATTATGACTAGCAATTTCAACCAAATTGTACATGCAGCCAAACAATTGCTGGACTAGCCTTAGGAGAGAAGCATACAGCCAACTTATCAAAAACAAGAGCTGCATTCAGTTCTGGCATCAGCTCTCTATTATCTGGTTCTGAGAAAGGCAGATTGGCCTTCATGGTTAAATAAGGAAACATAAGGCAATTACATCTGAAATTCCTGTAGACCTAGGACTTGTTTAGGTGTATGTCACAAAGAGCCTGAAAGTTTGATTGATCCTTCCAGCCTTTCGTGAGCATCAGCCTGTTAGGATCTATATCGTTTGAGAGAGATCACATTTTATTAATATATTAGTGGCATAGAAGTTAGCATATGGTGACCAATTAATCTGCATATAAAAGTCTAACTGAGAAAATAAAATGAGTTGTAAAATGTGCACATTTGGATTATAGTGAAACATGTGGCCAACTTTCATAAATGTGCACCATGTTTTAACTTGAGAGTTTGCATTTATATTAAATGAAGTTCTAAGGTGAATTCATATTAAAATGTTTCTGAAAGCATTACATTAATATGAATTAATGATATATTGAATTGAATGAATTTCATTAATGCAAGTAACGTGTTCAGAAAAATACATGCATTTTCAAATTAGTTTCAACATGTTAGAAACAATGTTTGCATTTAAATAATTTGCTTTGCCTATTTGATATGAATTGTAAGGTGTGCAATAGGTTCATTAATGTATTAAATATATTAATGGGTATTGAAGCTTCTTAGCACGACTAGGCCTGAAAAGATTCATTATGCAGCAGTAATGGAAAATCACTTGTTTATTCTGTTCCATCTCACCTAAATTCTAATATTTTGTTAGAAATATGTGAAATCATATAGATGGCAATGCATTTTTGCTGAGACGATTGTTAAAAGTAGCAGAATCAGTGGTGTGATCTGCAGTGATTGGATGCTGAATCTGATGTCTGAAGTGCTCCCACCTGAAGTACCAATGAATGGATTGTGCATACTTCTAAGTAGTGAGAAACTCTGGAATTTAGACTTAGTTTTTCACCTGCCTTGAAGCTGTCCAGATCCCTGGTTAAGTATGCTGTCACTCTCCTATTTTCCAAGTCCCCTGATGAGTTTCCTTATCATAGTCTTAACTGCTCTATTCCTTTATGTTGTTCAGTACTAATAATGCCAACTAATGCTGAAATTTTGATCTGTCCTATGTGCAGTCCGTGTTCTGTACCATCCTGATGCTGCTAACAACTGACGCCAGAAGAAGGTGATCATCCTGCCTGTCTAACTACTCTACATTGTCCCATGAGGAGAGGTATAACTAAATATGGTTTCTTGTTCCCTTTCCAGTTAAGTACTTACACCAGTGTATTATTATAGTAATTTGTCTTAATTTGATGTTTTCTAAATTCCTTATGTCATTCTTTTTATTTTTATTTCTGCCCACATGTGTTAGTCTGTTCCCATACATGCAAGTCTAAATTCGTGTTAGTGATTGGAATTGCCCAGCTTTGATTCCTGAAATTTGAAATTGAATGTTAAACTGTATTTTGATGATTTACTGATGTCACCATCATCTGTTTTCAATTCTAACAATAATGTTCATATTGTGTTGTTGTTAATCTACTTTTGAGGTGTTTACCAGTATCGATGTTTAGTAGGCTAAATCCTTTCAGACGTTTTGATCAGCCTAGGTTTTTATGAATGTATATAACTTAGTTTTGCGCACCATGTATGTTACATTGACTTTGGGATTGTAATAAAGCTTTGAAACTTTATTCAGGTTGGAATTTGATTTAGTGTTAAATATTTGCGATGCCTAGTACATGTTTATGGTATAATGTCATTGATTTGTGATTAAATGATTCTAAAGAACACCCTCTTTGCCAAGTCCGAAGGTTCAGTCAACATCTATAGGTAAGATTGAGGGTGATATCCCACCCGAATGCTGGTGGTTGTTGAACCCAGAACCAGGGAGAAAAAAATATTCCCAGGCCCCAGTGCTCCCTCTGTTTTGGTACCAGAGTTATGGTTATGTCTTGTGAGTAAGAGAGTCAGAATTTGCCCACATTGTGAGCTGTTCTTAGTGTAGTGTACGGGTTGAAAAATTCCAGCATTGTGTTACAAGTGTACAAATGTGTTTTGAGTGGGGTTTGTGTTTGCAAAGCTTTGGCTAAATTGTGGTAAAGTGTGATGTATAAAGGGATTAGGGAGTTTGCGTACTCCAATGTAATTTAGTAGGGAGTTTGCATACTCTAGGTAAGAGAGTGGGGAGTTGGCATACCCCAAGTGAATGTTGCACTTTATACTAAAAAATTACCCACATGGTTGTGTTTGTTAATGGGTCCTGCAAGGCCTAAGACTCCGGAGTATTGTACAAGTGTATAGAGACACTTGGTTAATTCATTGTCTGCAGGTAAGGTGTGGGTCAATTGAGTGCTGTTGACAATACCATTAGTGTTTTCCTTGAGTGTATGTGTTTTTGGTTGGTATTAGGTGAATCCTGAGTGCACATGGAGGATCCATACCAATTGGAGTGAAGTTTGCGTGTCAAATCTTACTTGCGTTTGTGAGCAAGCCACAGCTGGACGAGTAGCTCTTTGTGCCAAAGACCACAGTCGAAAGTTCCTTACAGCTTTCAAAGCATTTGAGTCCTACCCGTAGTGATTTTGGTTTTGTGCTTGCAGTATTTGTATTTGGGTTTTGCGTGAGAGGTGTGTGAGACATCTCTGAAGTGAGTTGCAGCTGCTGAGTAAAGTGAGTGTGACGTCATTTGGTCGATGCTAGGATAAGTCGATTGGTGAGAAAAGTAGTGCACGGATTGGTGGACAAGACTGTGCTGCCATAGGTTGAGAACAGCTTGTGAAAACGATTGTGGGATTGAAAATTTCTTCCTGATTTCATAGATTTTCTATCTGTGAATAATTAGATTTGTGTAAAAATGAAGTTTTTCAAAGCTTTAAGGCGTGCGTTCAGAGGAGATGTTTTTGTTCCACTTTTAAAGGGTGAGCCTACTCCACCTGAAGGCACACCAGCATTCGAGCTATTGGAAGAGAAAGAAGTTTCAGCATGTCTTCGGGTAAATCAATGGTGCAAAATAACTGAGAAGGAAGGTGCATTAGCTCTTCCCTGTTGCTCATCTTTTAATTTGAGAGTTTTGGAGAATCTGAGGAGGGTGTTGTATGAATCAAAGCCTCTTTCTAGACCTGCACAATTTGAAAAATTGCTATTTGAGAATTAGTTGCAAGACAAAAAGAGGTTCAGAAATTTGAAAGGGGAGTGAGGAAAGTAGAAAAGAGGGTAGCAGAAGCTAGTTGGGATGTGAGCAGAAAATGTGGAGAGTTGGTATGTTATATGCAGTGAAGCTGTTTCCAGCTATTACTCAGGAAGGTGATGGAAGTGTTAAGCCTAAAGCCAAAAAGAAATCTAAGGAAGATTCAGAACAGAAAGTGGGTGAAAATAAAAGAGTATCAGATGTCGAGAGTGATTCCGATAATGAACATATAACTCAGTTGTTGCAGAATCATCCCACACCATATAATCGAGTTGAATCAGTAAGCCAGAATGTAGTCCCAAATGTTGCCACAGCATCCTTTGCACAAAGCTAGGTTCAGATAATTCTAAACATGCCTGCTGCTAATGTTGCACAGGTGCTAATGTTGCACTGGAAATGTCCCAGTTTCAGTGAAGCCACAGCTACTTCAGAATACAGGAATGGCTCAGATTGAGTCCAAACCTAATGTACAGACACCTGCACAAATTGTGAACCAGAGACAGACCATGCCAATGTATTCCCCAGTAATGATACAGCAGAATATTGCCCTGAATCAGTCAAATCATGCTTTTGGTACAGTATTAACTGGCCAGAGTAAAGGATTAATGTTCCCACAAAGTCAGACGAATTTGCCAGGACCAGAAGCATTAACAGTTCCCATAACAATAGGTCTAGTAGTCCCGTTGTATGCCTAGAGCAATAACGAGAGTAGTGCCCAGATTTCAAATCTAGTCTCAGCAATGAATTCATCTTTTGGAACTAATGCAGAAATGGAGAGACTGAGTACTAGTGTGCTAGCAATGACTCCTATGAATTATTTTGGTTTGAACCAGGCACATAATGGAGTTGGTACACTAATTGATGTGACATGTCCCCGTGCTGCATGGGATCATCTGTGATGGCTCAAGAGCAGGGTTATGAGAGCCCCATGCAATGTACCACAGTATATGCCCTGTGATTGAGGTAATAACATTAGTTTACAAGGGTTATCAGCACAACAATAGAATGATGGTTAGACAATTTGAGCAGAGCATCAGTTCCAGGAAGCATGCTTGAGGGAGATAGGAAGTTGAACATGGCTAGATTAAAATTGGAATTAAATGAGATGATTGAGGGAACCCTTGAGTTGAACAGATTAGATTCTTACAATGAAAACAAATCTCACTTCATGTGAAAGAGTGTTCCTATCCAAGCAGGACATATTTATGAGAAATTAACTAATTTGGCTGAGAAATGTGAAACTGAGATGAATGATTTAAAAAAGATGAAGAAGAGTTACAGATTAGAATTTGATGCAAGAGACATTGCAAACATGAGATCACTTGAAATGAAAATTCACTCTAAGGAGTTGATTTAAAGCATTCAAACATGGCGAGCATTAGATAAATGTGAAGGTAGGTGGGACAAGAAAAGAGATCAGAAGAAAAAGCCGACTGCATCTTCAAACGATGTACCACAGGCTGAAGGAGCTGGAAAAATGATGCCAATGAGAGATTTTTCTGAAGGGAACTTTGTTTATGTTCCTAGAAGCAGAAGTGACATACTGTCATTTACAAATGATTACCCAAATTTTAGGGAGAAACCAGTGGATTGGCACCAGCAAACAGAGTGGTTTGTCAAGCTCCTGACGTGTTTGTGGGAAGATTTTAAATTGTGGTTCTGGTAGATTTGTAGGTTTAGTGTAAGCGGAGCATTGATTGGCCAATGCATGAGCCGCCAAGAGATGCAGTAACAGCTGCTGCATCTGAAGAAGTGATGAAAAACTATTAGAATGTGATTGAGTTTTCGAAAACTAGAGTTTCCCCGAATGAGAATGAGTGGCAAAGAATTAACAGGACATCTCAGGAAACAAAAGAGTTTGTTCATGCTTATTATGAGGGACTGCCACAAGCATTCAGACAATACAGTGACACAGAAATTATTTAGCTGAGAGACATGATTCATTTTGTGTTTAGATTTGTTCAAGGATTGAACCCTGAAATTAGCATTATGATTAAGAATCATTTGATTTGCTGTCAAGGAAAGCCGATTGATGAAGTGTTGCAATATGCAAAGTTCTGTAGTAATGAGATTGATTTAAAGCAGAAAAGGTTGAATGAAAAGGCAATGGTGATGCAGATCAAGTCTGCCCAAGCAGCAGGCATGCAGAGTCCTCAGGGAATGGTGAATGTAGTAGGAGTGTAGGGAATACAGCAGCAAGGAAATATGGTGCCGAAATATAGAGGTAGAGGTCATGGAATTCGAATAGATCCAAAAATGGCTGCTGGCAGAACATCAAGGAAATGCTTCCTTGTCATGCATGTGGCAACGTCAGACATTTGAAATGGTAGTGTCCATTTAGTAATGTAAATATTTTGCTGCAAGGTGGTGGTGTTGCACAGATGATTAACATCAGTCAATTTAAAAATCAGAGTTCCAACGCCCCAAAATCAAACCATGAATGTCCCTGCTAGAGCAGTCCAAATGCAAGTTCCCCAGCAACAACACCAGTTTCCCCAACAGCTGATTCATGTCCCACAGCAAATGCAAATACCACAAGCTCCGATCTCACAGCAACAGGGGATGGTTCCTCAGCAGAACGCAAATCAGAGAACAATGCAAATGTAAATCAGTTTATCACACAATACCCATTGATTGACTTCAGTGTTGATGACAGGAGTGAAGAATATATGAGTGAGAGTTCAGAAGAGGAAGAATGTGTGTTGACTACCTCATTAGAGGTAGATCACAGTGGCCCTTACGTGAATGTGAGTGTTATGGGTCATGATGTTTCATTCCTGTTTGGCACTGGAGAAACTCATTCCACTGTCAGATCTGCAGTAGACCCTAATGTGCCCCTTTCAGGAAGAACAGTTCAGGTTGTAGGAGTAGCAAATCAGCATTTGATAAGCCCCATTGCAGAGCCCATTCCAGTTAAGATAGGTACATTTGAGAATCTGCCCTGATTTGTAGTTTGCTTTTCAAGTCCTGTGAGTCTGTTAGGAAGAGACTTGCTATGTAAATTAAAATGTTCCATCACTTCTACACATGAAGGGATAGCAATTCAAACTAATAGTGATGATGAGACTTCCAGTCAAACTGATAAGAAGTATCCTCTCATTAAATTGTTTCCACCCATGGCATTTAAAGACTTACCTGATGAATTACAAGAGACTGTAACGCTGAGATTTTAGGATCTCTCTCTGGAAAAGATATCAGAATTATTCGAGTTGTTGAACCAGTCAAAGTAATTGTGAAGCCAAACTCATTTTTTTCTTAGAACACCACAGTATAATATGACCCCAGAAGTGATTGAAGGTATTACCTCTGAACTCGCAGATTTTGTTGAGCAGGAGTGTTGAAAGAAGTGATAGGCAGCCCATGTCACCATTGATGGCTTTGCAGAGGCCAAGTGGGAAATATCACATAGTACAGGATTTGAGAAAGGTGAATCGAATTATAGTATCCTGTTGCCCTGTACTGCCAAAGTCAGCAGCAATTTTATTTCAGATTCTATGTGAAGCAGAATAATTTTCAGTTATTGACTTGTCCCCAGCTTTTTTCTCAGTGCCATTGCTCGAGGATAGTCAGTTCCTCTTTTCATACCGATTCTTCAACCATGTGTATTTATGGTGTCATACTCCACAGGGGTTTTTGGAATCTCTGTCCATTTTTAATCAGATCCTGAAGAATAACTTAGGCCTAGATTTATTCGTTGTTTGTGCTGAATTAGCGTCATTTGTTTTAATGCTAATTCAGCGCAAACTTAACTCCATATTTATTTTTTTACACTAGACTAGTCTATTGTCAAAATATTGGAGTTAGAGTAATTTTTTGGGTGCGTGAAAACACCTTGCGTCAATGAGATGCAGGGTGGGTTTTCCCATCCAAAAAATGACTCTAAGGCTCTAGTGCCTTATTTATCCTCCTGTGAAAAAATGGTGCACGGGAAGGAGGCGGGCCTAAATAATAGCTATAAGCCTGCTTAGCGCCATTATTTAATGCCTGGATCAGGGCAGGAGTTAGGAGACCTGTGGACCCATTTATATGGTCAAATACCATGGAAAGAGCCCACAGGAGCCCTCCCATAGCATCAGGAACACCACTATCCACACCAGAGGAACACCAAAGGATGGGGTACCCCATCCCAGGAAAGAATAGGGAAGAAGAGGTAAGTATTTTCATGTTTTTTTCAAAGTGCCATTGGGGGCCCTAAAATGCCCCCCCCGCATTGCACTGGGTGCAATGCCATACTCAGGGGACCCTTGCCCCCTGTGCTGGCCATTGGGGTGGTGGGCATGACTCCTGTCTTTTCTAAGATAGGAGTCATGTGGTATGGATGGTTTTGTGTCAAGAAATGACACTAGGCTGCTTAGAGTCTTTTTTTTTTACTTTTTACTCTAACATCATTTTTTGGTGCAAAACCTCCTTCTCCTATACCGGCACCCCCATTTGGCTAACTCATTTTTTTTTCTAAGCTAGTCCATCCTTGGTGCCTGATTGTGCCATTCCATTAATATGGCACCCGGCTGTCGCCCTGGAATGGCACAAGTTGGCACTATACTTTCTGATGCAAAGCTGTGTAAAGGCAGTTTTGCGTCAAAAAGTATAAATCTGGGCCTTAGAGTCTTTGAACATGGCACTTGAATCTGCTTCAGTGCAGTACATTGATAACCTGATGGTTGCGTCTGATACATGTGAAGCTTGCAGACAATATAAATCATTTTGGTGAAAACAGACTCAAGATTGTCCCTGCTAATTTACAGTATTGGCAGGAAGAATTGAAGTATTTGGGTCACCAAATTGTGAGAAAAAAAAGGTATCCAGAGAGAGTTGCAGCAATAATGCAAATTAATCTTCCAGTTACACAAAGAGATGTCAGGATGTTTTTGAGTATGATGAGCTACTGTCACCAATGGATCCTGAATTTCTTAATAATTTCCAAGCTGTTGCAGAAGTTGAGACACAAGGAGGTCACAGACCCATTCCCCTTCAGTGAAGAGTGCATGAAAGCTTTCATTGAGTTGAGAAAGAGCTTGTGTGGAGCTCCGGCTTTGGGAAGGCCTGATGACATGAATGTTTTTGCATTGTTTTGTCATGAACCCGATGGTTGTGCTCTTTCTGTTTTGGGGAAGTCGCATGGAGGAACAAACAAGCTAGTAGCATATTTTTTCACTATATTAAATCCTGCTGCTGCTGCTTTGCCCGGCTCTTTGAAAGTTATGGCCAGTGCTGGTATAATCATCAGTTCAATGCAAACTCATTGTGATGGCACACCCTTTAATTGTTTAAGTCCCACACTCAGTTGGAGTTCTCCTAACTCAGTCCAAGACCCAATATTTGACCAATGCCCATTTTACCATTTATTATTTATTGATCTTTGGATCTGCACATGTAACTGTCAAGAGGTATGCAGTCTTAAACCCTACCACATTAATGCCTGAAAATGTTGATGATTCAAATGATGTTAGTGAAATAGAACATGACTGCCTAGACGTCACTGAACTGTGCACCAAACCCAGACTTGATATATAGGATTCTCCTTTAGAGGAGAATGGCAAAGTTGTCTTTGTTGATGGCTCCTAATAAAGAGACAGTGAAGGTCCTCTGAGAGCAGATTATGCAGTTTGCACCTTCTCAGGAGTTGTCGAAGCCTCAAGGCTTTAAGGAGTCATTTTTGCCCAAGTAACCAAATTGGTTGCTCTTGCAAGAGCATGCATGCTGCGAATCAGAGCAGCTCAAAGTGACAAAATTCACAGATAGTCAATATGGATTTGGTGTTGTCCACGACTTCGGGCAGTTATGGCACCACCGAGGCTTCATTACCTTGTCTGGATCACCCATTGGAAATGGTGACAGAATTCATAATTTGTTGATTACATTGCAGTTGCTTGAGAAGATTGCCACTGTGAAGTGTGTAGCCCACCAGAAGTCTAATTACTCTATATCATTGGGCAATGCCTATGCTATGCTGACCAAATTGGCAGATACTGTGCAGTTCATTGTGTCACCTTCTATGAAGAGTGGAGTGATGAAAATGACACAGGTAAGACAAATCAAAATTTCTTGATGTCAGTAGTTGATACCTAGGAAGAAATCAAGAGATTGCAGGAAGAAGCAACTGAGGAAGAACACAGATGTTGGATAAAAGCAGGTTGTGCTCAAAGAGAAGGAGATGATGTCTGGATCTCAAATGAAGGTAAAGTTGTGTTGCCAGTTTGTTTGTTGAACTCAATGGCTAGGTATTATCATGGTCAGGTTCATCTTGGCAGAGATGCTATGATTCGCACATTCAAACAGACATGGTAAAACCCCAGATTTAGATTGGTTGCAGAAGCGGTCTGTCACAGATGTGATACATACCAAAAAATGAATGTATAGAAATACACAGTGGTTAATTTTAGCCACATAGGAAGATTGGGAGGTCAATTTAACAGAATGCAACTTGATTTCATTGAGATGCCTGCTTGTAATCTATTGAAGCAAGGTGCCAATTGTGTTGGTATTTTCCCATTGGGCTGAGGCATATCCAACATGTAGGAATGATAGTTTCACTGTAGCTAAGCTGCTGCTCAGGGAACTAACACAAAGGTATAAATTCCCGACATCTTTGGAATCAGGTCCAGGAACTCATTTTAATAATGAGATCATAAAGTTTTTGTGGGCAGCACTGAACATTGAGCAACAATTGCACTGCAGTTACAGAAGAGAACCATCTGGATTGGTGAAGCAAATGAACGGAACACTGAAAACTAGATTGGCAAAAGTTTGCACCTCCACAGCATTGAAATGGCCTGATGCATTGCCACTTGTCCTGATGAGCATGAGTAGCACCCCTGACAGGAAGATAGGACTGTGTTCCCACCAAATCCTGATGGGTTATGCAGTGAGACTACCAACAGTGACTGCAACTGCACTTGTGAAATAACTGATGCCTTAGTGCTGGATTATTGCAAATGCCTAGCTGATGTGGTTCATTCCTTGTCTCATCAGGTTGAAGCAGCAACAGTTCAAGCAGCACAAGAACAGTGTCACAGCATGAAAGCTGGAGATTGGGTCATGGTAAAGAAACATGTGAGGAAGACTTGTTTGGAGCCAAGGTGGAAAGGACTGTTTCAAGTTATCTTGGTGACGACCACAGCAGTGAAGTGTGCTTGTCTTCCAGACTGGATTTATGCAAGCCATACAGAGTGTGATCAGGCAAGAGTGAATGCTGATGAAGAAGTGGTTTGGCTTGACCAAGCTGTGAGGATGGAATAAGTGGATGAAGCAGAAAATGTGCAAAGTGGTGAAGGTGCAAGCAGCCTTCATACAGACAAAATCGCAGGAGAGAAAAGTTAAAGTCAACTGTTTCCTGCAAGTGCAGCAAACATTGTGAATGCAGTTTCAGCAGGAAGGAGAGCTGTAAAAAGAGATAAATGGCCTGCAGCTGCACATGAAAACGTGGCGGATATTATCCCATCAATAACAGAAACAGTTGAAGGGTGGGTCAAATCAGAGTGAAGCTAAAGATGGTGCTGAAAAGGAGAAGAGTACCAAGTCGCGGATACTCTTCATCTGAATGGGTCTACCTTGTCAAAAATGAATGGGAGAGCAAGTTTATGGCCTTTCGTTTTGAGAATTCAGTTGAATGTTCTGGAACTTGAAATTACATTTGAACTGAGTTTTGAACTAACCTTGGCAATTGAGCAAGTAATTCAGAGATTACAGGAAATATTTCTGGAGCATTTATTCCATCAGTGGGAGTGATCTTGAATGACTTTAAGATAAGGAAGATATCAACGATTGTAGATAAGATGTCACAGATTTTTTAGGTGCAATGCTCCTAATTGACATAAAAATGGTTGTGGCAAGGTCAATGATTCTTCAGAATCATCTTGCGTTAGACATACTTTTAGCAAAGGAGGGCTGAGTCAGCCAAATTTTATGTCTATGTCTAGTGTTTTTATGGCATAATGTCATTGATTTGTGCTAGAATGATTCAGACTACCACACTTTTCACCAAGACCAAAGGTTCAGTCGACCTTTATAAGTGAGATTGGTGATGGTATCCCACCGGAGCACTGGTGGTTGTTGAACCCCAAACAGAGTGGAAGAAATTATTCCAGGGCCCCGTCGCTCCCTCATGTTGCCCCTATACTGCTATGGCCAGGAGGGAGGCAGATTTGGAATGTCTGTTGACCACTCTTATAAGTAGCATTGTGGAAGGCATGTAGAGGGCTAGGATTCAGAAACATTTGGGTGGAAGCGCAGATAACTTACTCAGTATCTTGAGAGGTGCTGCTAGGTGAAGAGGATTTAGGGATGTGGACTATACACATTTAAAACCAATTTTCAAGTCAGTCATACTTTTAAAAAGGACATACATATGCAACATCCCCCACTCCTCAATGGTCATCCTAACCACTTGTAAAGTGGAAATGCTTTTAGTTGCAAATTACACAGTTTATTCATGTTTGAAGCAATCCTTGTGCTGTTTTTACTTCAGCCAGGCAATGGCCTTTTTTTTAAAGCATTTTATCCCCAATGAACAATTTGCATTCTCTTTCTTGTATCACCGGCACCCTTTAAATTTCCCTTTAAACTTCTCCGAAATTCGTTCATAAAGAGGTGCACTGCACTGGAAATTTGAATCTCAACTTGAACTAAGGTAGCCTGTGTTGGGCATTAGAGATCAGGCCTATGGATACTGCTCAGGGAGTTTGAGACTAAACATTCTCATTGTTATGTGACATTGCTCATTTGTAACTGTAACACAACAACAAGAGGAGGCTGGACAGAGCCCTAAGGGGTACCTTGTGCATGAGAAGGCTGTGATGACTGCTTCAGGTTGCATTTACATATGGGGTGGTTCACTTTGCGTTCAAGGACATGCTTATTATAGCCTTAGAACCCGCCGTAGCAGGCTCTACCGGCTATTAAAGGCCCGCTGCCCGCGTTTCGGCGAGGGCATTTAACAAGGGAGAGGGACTTTAATAGCCGGTAGAGCCCGCTACGGCGGGTTCTAAGGCTATTAGAACATTCTGCCACTCAGGGCAGAATGTTCTATTAAAAAAAAAAATGTTCACGGAGCCCGAGGGGATTAAAATCCCCTCAGGCTCCGTGAGGCTTTGTTCACAGCTGCTGCTGTGAACAAAGCGAACATTGGAATGTTGGCGCTGCGGGCTTTTACCAGCCAGTAAAAGCCCGCAGCACTCCATTGTTTTCAATGGAGCCCCCAGCATTCCAATGTTCTAATTATGGTGAGAACTTGTTAGATATTTGAGGCTGAACCCAACTGCACTGAGATGTGAAGGGTCTATCTAACGGCAATGGACCGTTTAAGGCTGTTCTTGCACTTATGAGGCTGCCTGCGGCATAGGCAGCTCCACTTGACAATGTGAGGTTATATCTTTGCATGCTATAATTGTACATGGAACTCTGGTGAAAATGAATGAGTGGCTGATGTGCTCAGGTCATTGGGGGCTAACAGGGTAGCTGTAACGGCTTATGACTATGCAATAGCTGTACGAAAATAGATAGTGGCTCCGTCTTGGCATGTAGTGCTTACACTTCAGGTATGTCATGACAGGAAGTTAGTTAATACGAATGAGGCAGCTAAAAGAGATATTTTCCTGCTTAAGTAGTAGTTTTGTGATATTACTTAACCTCTTAGCTGCTGGGCCTTTCCCCCCCCAAGTGCTGAGCCCTTTTTTGGCTATTTGGGGTAGTTCGCGCTTACGCCTTCATAGCTTTTTGTCCACATAAGCTATCCACACCATGTTTTTTTCCAACATCATGGGGGTTCTAAAGTTTCCCAGAGTTTCTGGGTTCCCCTGGAGGAGACCAAGAAATTAGCCAAAATACAGCTAAAATTTCATTTTTTCAAACAAAAGGGGAAAAAAGGACTGCCGAAGAAGGCTTGTGTTTTTTTCCCTGAAAATGGCATCAACAAAGGGTTTGCATTGCTAAAATCAACATCTTCCCAGCTTTTAGGAACAGGCAGACTTAAATCAGAAACCCACATTATTCAATACAATTTTGGCATTTTACTGGGACATACCCCATTTTACAATTGTTGGTGCTTTCAGCCTCCTTCCAGTTAGTAACAGGAATGGGTGTGAAACCAATGCTGGATCCTGGAAAGCTAAACATTTCTGAAAAGTAGACAAGATTTTGAATTCATCAAAGGGTCATCTGTGTAGATCCTACAAGGTTTTCCTACAGAAAATAACAGCTGAAATAAAAGAATATTGAAATTGAGCTAAAAAAAAACAGCAATTTGTCTCCACGTTTTACTCTGTAACTTTTTCCTGCAATGTCAGATTTATTAAAGCAATAAACTGTTGCGTCTGCTGGACTCTTTTGGTTGTGGGGATATAAAGGGCTTGTAGGTTCATTAAGATCCCTAGGTACCCAGAGCCAATAAAGGAGCTGCACCTTGCAATGGGTTTTCATTCTTTGCAGAGTATACAGCAATTCTTTTACTGAAATATAAAGAGTGAAAAATAGGTATCAAGAAAACCTTTGTATTTCCAAAATGGGCATAGAATAAGGTGTTGAGAAGCAGTGGTTATTTGTACATCTCTGAATTCTGGGGGGCCCATACTAGCATCTGAATTACAGGCCATTTCTCAAATCGAAGTCTTTTTTACACACTGTCTTACAATTGAAAGGAAAAATGTAGAGAAAGACAAGGAGCAATAACACTTGTTTTGCTATTCTGTGTTCCCCCCTGTCTCCTAATAAAAATGGTACCTCACTTGCATGGGTAGGCCTAATGCTCGCAACAGGAAACGCAACATGGACGCATCACATTTTTATATTGAAATCTGATGTGTTTTTTGCAAAGTGCCCAGCCATAGATTTTGGCCTCTAGCTCAGCCGGCACCTAGGGAAACCTACCAAACCTGTGCATTTTTTAAAACTAGACACGTTGGGGAATCCATGATGGGGTGACTTGTGGGGCTCTCACCAGGTTCTGTTACCCAGCATTTTTTGCAAACTTCAAAATTAGGCCAAAAACACTTTTTTCTCACATTTCTGTGAAAGAAAGTTCTTGAATCTGAGAGGAGCCACAAATTTCCTTCCACCTAGTGTTCCTCCAAAGTCTCCCAATAAAAATGTTATCTCACTTGTGTGGGTAGGCCTACCGCCTGCGACAGGAAATGCCACAAAATACAACGTGGACACATCACATTTTCCCAAAGAAAACATACCTGTTTTTGGAAAGTGGCTCGCTGTGGATTTTGGCCTCTAGCTCAGCCGGCACCTGGGGAAACCTACCAAACATGTGCATTTTTTAAAACTAGACACATGGGGGAATCCAAGATTGGGTGACTTGTGGGGCTCTCTCCAGGTTCTGTTACCCAGAATACTTTGCAAACCTCAATATTTGGCAACAAAAAAGCACTTTTTCCTCACATTTCGGTGATAGAAAGTTCCAGAATCTGAGAGCAGCCACAAATTTCCTTCCACCAAGCATTTCCGCAAGTCCCACAATAAAAATGGTACCTCACTTGTGTGGGTAGGACTAGTGCCCGTGACAGGAATAGATCACACAACGGTCAATGTTGGTCCTTACATGAGCCAACTGTTGACCCAGGGGTGATTCATTCCTGACGCAGGCAGTGTGTACAGGCATTCAAGTGGGGTAGTGTTTTTATCATGCCAGGTGAGGAATCACTGGGGAGTAGGAATTTTGTGGATCCCAGCATATTTCTGTAGTTTGTGTGACAGAAATGCAGACAAAATAGAGTTTTTATTCAACATTTCAGCTTTGCAGGTTATTCTGGGTAAGAAAACTTTGGGGAATCCACACAAGTCACACATCTGTGGACTCCCCCGGATGTCTAGTTTCCAGAAATGTCTGGGTTTAGTATGTTTCCTTATATGGCCGCCGAGCCCAGGACCAAAAACACAGGTGTCTGCCTTACAAAACCAGTTTGTTTTGTGATATATAATTTTGATGTCTCCACAATACGATTTGGGTGGTGTAATTTGGGGCTGAACTAAATTGGGGAGCTCCCAAGAGAGCACTCTCTCTCTCTCTGTTTGCCGTCACATTCACCTGCTCTCTGGGTTGGGCTAACCCGCTATTGTCCCGTTGCACAGACTGTGCTTGCGAAGGGACAACAGGACTGTCCTCATCACCTCCCTCATAATTACTAGAAGAGGATTTATCGAATGGGACTCCTCCAACAAAATAATCACTCCCACAGTTTGCGCCATTGTCCTATTCCTCAGATGCTGTCTCAGTATCTTCTGTCTCAGTCTCTGATCCTATGTCAGAGCTGTCCTCTATAACCTGAGTGAGGGCGTGAGCAGCTGTCATCCAATGAAAATGCCATCTCTGCTACTGGCTAAACTGTTGCTCTAAAACACTACCCTACGTAGACAGTCACAAAATTGCTGGTGTGTGTGTGATACGTGCAACAGTAGAGGTCACCTTACCTTTACTTCTTCCCTCAATCAGCACGTTCTTTCAAGACCCTCAAAAAACACCTTGTCACATAACAATCGTCACAGTCTTTAGCACCTCTAGCGCCACTCCAACAATAATTATTGGTGCTCTCACTCCCATGTCCTCCTCCTCGGATTCCCTCCCTACCGCCCTTCATCTCTCCCTAGCCGCCCCCGCACATACATTTCATTTGTATTATAGCGCAGGTAATGGCTGACTTTACTAATGTACTCAGCTATTTACGTAAAATACAGATTTGCTCTTTGCAGTAGGCATGTAAACCTTCTGCGCTTCTTTATGGCACCAAAACTGCCATTAGACAAAAGTCTGATCTATTTGTAGCAGAAACATAATCACAAGACTTACTTGATTTTTTTATTGCTGCCTAAAAGCTACAGTTGAAACGCGTCAGTTGAAGTATGTGTATTGCTTTGAAGACGTAACTGCAACTGCAAGACAACTGGTGGCAAATATACATATATATATATATATATATATATATATATATATATATATATATATATATATATATATTTCACTTTTATATGTGGGTCTGGTTTTCCTGGGGGCCGATCGCAACCCCCAGGGAAACCACACATCCACACATGCAATGACAAAAGTGATCTATATATATATTTATCTATCTCTATCTATATAGATATATCTAGCTATGTAGATAGATATATCTATCTACATAGCTAGGTATATCTATATTGATATATCTATCTATATATATATATATATATATATATATATATATTTTTTTTTTTGTATGGTTTCCTTGGGGGCCGAAACCCTACAACATACTAAAAAAATTATTGCCCCCACGGGGGTCGCCCTGCCCACGAGCGACCCCCTGTCAATTTATTTTTTTAAATGTAGCCCGGGGAGTGCGACTGAGCGAGATCACACCCCCCCAGGAGACACTTAAATTTATTTTAAAAGGTGCCCTGTTTTCTGAGGGTGCTGATTCCCCAAGATTCCCCAAGTGTGAAATCCCTGGTCTCTAGTGGTGTTTCCTGGCCCTCGAGGGCCAGGAAACCTGTTTAGGAAGGCCTTGTTTGAAAGGGGAAATGCTCCTGTTTCAAACAAGGCCTTCCCGAATGTCAGGAAGGCGGTTTGGGCCCATTTTCCCTATCAGAGCAGGATGCGGGCTTGCAGCCTCTTCCTGCTCCGATGGAGAAACCAAAACTGTGACATCAGCGCGCCTTGCGGTGTGCTGACCTCACAAAGGGGTGGGTGGGGGTCCGGTGGGAGACACGGAACATCCTCCCTGGGGTCGGCCACTGGTCGTGACCCGCACCAGGGAGGTAGTGTGGGCATCAGCCATTAGCCGACGCCCGCACTGAACGGGATGAGCTTCTCATTTTCACTTCAATAGCATAATGTATTTTGATGTTATGAGGCTCAAAGATGGCATGGCATCTTGTGATGTCATCAGATCAAGGACCATGTAACATCACTTCCTATGATGCTAAGAAAGACTTGTTTCATTTCTGCTACCCTTGACACTTTGGAAAAATAGACGACCATTAAGTGTGCAAAACAATGCGAGTGAATTCAGGACAAAGCAAAAATTCCAAGCATGTGCGGACTGTTAAAAAGTTGGTTTAGCTCTTTAAGAAGGGCCTATTGCCACCTAGCACCACATTAGCATCATTTGTTGATGTGGCGCTAGGTAGGCAAAAACACAGCGCATTGCACCACTTTGTAAACCCTTGCGCCACATTATGCCTGCGCCAGGCAAGGGGTTCCTCCATTAGGAAGCCCAGAAAAATGGTGCAGTGGAATCTACAAGATTGCACTGCACCATTTTTCTCATCATTTTTAACTCCTGCTCAGCGAAGGCTTTAAATTGAGGCACACCATTATTTATAATTGGCCTCTATGTACTTAGCAGGATTGGTACCAACATTTTTGGAGCTAATCCTGTAAATTACCACAACAGCGTCAGAAATTATGATGCTACTGATCCTAAGTAAGACATGGTGCACCTTATCATTAATCCGGCGCACAGATGGTGGCATTAGGGCTGCACAATGGAGTGCAATAAAAATGGCGTTTCATGTTATGAAGCTCCACTTTTCTTAAATCTGGACCATTGTTTCTTTTAACAACTGAAGGAATCCGCCCTTAGATCATAGTCTCATAACATTCTTAAACAATTCCAGCTATGTTAATTTTCATAACAAGAGAGCTGTGAAAGCTGGATGACACCACGAGGAATGAGTCATAGAACTGAAACCGGCTTGTACATTTTCGTAAGCTAAATAATTCAAGGCAATTAATACCCTGTCATTATTGATAAATGAAGTGACCACACTTGGATAGTGTGTCCTAGATGATGACTGCGATTTTACGGAATTTCTATTTCAAATCTTTTGCTTGTTGTTGAGGATTTTTTCTCGATAAATACCATTATCAGTAATAACTATGCAAAGAGTGTGAGAATGGACAATTGACTTTCAAATTAGCACAAATGTTTTCACTCTTAGGACAGTATCATTGTAGCCTTTTTTTAACCTTTGCTTGGAAAGCAAATAAAATTGTTCATAGAAACGATAAAAGCTTTAGTTATGAAGGCAGACAGGGGGCAGCAATTTGAACATCCAAGACAAACATTTGCTCTGGATGAGATCTGATGAATATTCATGGCTCATTTTCTATGATAAAATTAAAAGTTTTGTACATCAATTATTAAGGAAAAAGATTTCACCCTTAGTGGAGGGGAAACATGGATTGTATTGTTAACTGAAAATGTCAGAATTGAGCGTGACAATTAGTAGATACAAAAAGGGGATGTTTATTTTAAGCCAAGTTATTTCTTAGAATTCTAGGGACCATTAATAGTAAATCTTAATTTTTAAAAAGTGCAGAGCATGTGCTAGGCAGATGGTAACGTAGTAGAAGTGGTTAATTAGGACTGCAGTGTACAAGTCACAGATTTGTGGGGATGTTTTTTTTTTTCACAAAGTAGGTTAATTATTCTGTCAAAGATGAACGAATAAAAATCTGTATCTACACGTATGCTAGGAAATACATAGAGAATTAGAGGGCCTTTATTTATTTCAAAACAACAATGGGGAGAGACAGTGCATGTTTTCCCTTTCCTTTGCAGTGTGAAGTACCCCAGAACTTCAAACTGGATCAGCCCTTATTTATCCTTTGCACAGAACGTCCAAGAATCATACAAGTGGGGCATGACATTGTTCTTGACCAGTGTGCGGATGTAATTTGTCTACAAGGTTCAGCTCTGGATCAGATTAGTAACGGCTTTAACTTCCTCCTTGGCTGGATTACTTCTTTCTAACTCAACCTAAATGCTGTTCACGCCTTATCCTGCTTGATGGTAGCTCACTGACAAGGACAAGTCAAGACTTCAGCACCTTTCACCTTTTGATATGCCTCTATTTTATTTTGCTAAAATTACTGAATTTACTATCACTTTCCACACGTCTGATCAAGATCATATTACCCGGGATACCTCTTATCAAATACCTTATGCCCTTTGAAGATTACTAGACTGTCTTTCATAGGCTAGCCTTTAATCACCTTAGCAAAGAAAAATCCATAATTCCTACCCTGCCTAAAACATCCTACACATCCATTATCCTGATTGTATACTTATATATTCAATACATATAATAGCATGGCTACCAGAAGTGTCCTTCCATGATTCTATTTTGTAGCATTTGCTTATTTGTAAAGCACCAGGTGACTCAAAAAGAATCACAGAACTAGAAGAACACAGGTAAAGAGCAGAAATGGGAGTGAAAGAGATGTAAATCTTCCACCAGATAGCAACCAAAAAGAATCTTAACAACCTTCTAAAAAAGAGAGATAATTGGTTGCCTAACAAAGGTCAAGATGGAAATTATTCCACAATTTGGGATTAGGTTAATGCAGGTATCACCCACCTTTGTGTGCCAGCCTGAATCTAGGAACCTGCAGCTGTAACTGTGAGCCTAACTCTGTAGGCATGTATCACGCTAACCCCCTACCACCTTATTTATACTAGGCGGACCAAAATAATGGTGTTAAGGCTGCATAGTGTCATTATTTAATGCCTGGGTCTGACCAGGGGTTAGGGGACCTGTCGACCCATTTCATGACTAAACATCATCGAATGAGCCCACAGATGTCAATCCCAAGCCCCGGGAACACCCCCACCCACACCAGGGGGAGACCATAGGATGGGTGACCCCATCCTGGGTAAGTATAATTATTTTCTGTGCCATGGGGGCCTTTCCCAGGGAACACTCTTCCCCTGGGCAGGCCACTGGGGTGGTGGGCATGACTCCTGTCTTTACTAAGGCAGGTATCATGTTTGGGTGGTAGTGAGTCAGAAAATGATGCTAGGCTGGTCAGTGGCATATTTATTGCTGTTAACCAGACTAGCATCATTTCTGGCCTACTAATGCCTATTTCCCTTCTTCCATCTCCCCGGCTAGTGTCTTTTCTTTAGACACTAGCCTGTCCTTTGCATCAATGTGTGCCATTCCATAAATAAGGTGTCTGGCTGGCACTATGGAATATCACTAGCAGGCCCTATGGATTTTGACGCAAAACTGCAATAGCGCAGTTTTGCAGCAAAATCCAGAATTGGAGCGATTGTGTTGGATAACAATAACCTTATTCTTATATATTTATGACAAATTGGTGAAGAGACTAACAAAAAGATTAAAGAGAGTGAAACAATAGAGGCCTCATCCACAACATGCAACTAATAAAGTCACCCTGATTATATATTCCTATTTCACCTTTAGGACATGTGAGATAATCTGATTTCACTCCGGTTTGACAAGCAGCACTCACAAAAAATGCTGGGGTAAAACTTTATCTTGAGCTTAATTATAGAAAAATTGCTGTTCATTCATTAAAAGTCAGTACTGATTAACATTAAAAAGACAACCCTGTTTAAAGCTGATAATTATCTGGTTTCTATGAACTCCAGGGGACCATTAAGAATCTTTCTAAAATCAGAAGCTTGCCTCGTCACAAGTCCCAAAACTTCTGGCCATGTGAGTTATTTTGTAATATCTCTTGAAGCATGTTTGTCTTTCAAGAAGCCAGAATTACACTGAATTTCTTACATCTCCACTCTCTTTTGGGTGGACCACATTCAATCAAGAGCAAGTTAGAGTTCCTTCTGGACATTGCACAAACTAAGTTAAAAAAATGCATGAAGACAGTCTCATATTTTGGTACAAGGATTTGAAACAAAATACCTCCTAGAATTCGGCAAACTTGCTTGTTTCTAGTTCTCTGTAGGAGACTTCAAACTCACTCACATTCAAATTCACATCTCTTGATTGGTTGACCTGATTTCTCACCTCGTCTTCTACCTCAATATTATTTGCATAAATCTCTCAATTGATAATGTACTTGTATTTAATTTAAATGCTACATTGATGGCGATGTGTGCCAAATAAAAATACATGTATAGCAAACTAAAAATGCTAAATGTGTGTTATTTCCAAATCTTATGGTCGAGAGCGGCTTTAATACTGAATGAGCAACCATATGGTGTGTTAAAAATTGTTTGTGTGCATCACCAAATTTTGTGATTCTGAGCAAATCACAGTAATTTCCTTCATATTCCTCTTCTTTCATATTTAAAAACACTTATAAAGAACATCAGCATAACAAAACCTATGTGAAGATTACTTATCTGTTTTAGTGTGCTATAAGAAGAAAACATGTTGTCCACAAAACAATACTTAGAAATTGTCAAACCGAAAATGAAAATATCACATTTTAGGTAGAGGAATATTTTAGATGTTTTGGGGAAATGTCACAAAAGCTTATGAGTACGTAAAAGAGCACCACAGAAATGCTTCTTTACTTACTTCAAAATGTCTGTGTGATCAATCCCCTATGTTTATACCTTTGCTGGGTATTGCACAAGGAGTTTAGATTGGTATACCACTGGTATGACCTTATAAAGCCAAGTATATAGCTTCATGTATCCATCTGACCACAAAACATTATTCCATCATAGACAACACGTTAACGCTACTGAAGGCCTGCATTAAGCGGCTGAATTGAACAAGGGTGAAATGACATTACCTATGTCTTGTACTGCTATTACAATCACCTGGAAAATATTTACCTGTTAGGTATGCAATTTGGGGTAAGGTATTTTTGAGAAAGACAACAACATGGGTCTTGCATTATCTTGTCATTATTGAAAAGTAGTTAATCGATATTTTTTTCAAATCTGAGTCACAGTAGGCTAGTGATGTTAGAATGTTGAAACAATTTTCTGACTGGAGATGCTGGTTATGGACATCAACTCAATAAAATATAGGGGTTTCTGCAATCCTGCATTACTCAATGAACAGATGCGGCAAATGAGAAAAATAAAATCCGTAAATGGGCGCAGGTGACTGCGTGAGGGGAGAATATGGATAAGATGTTCATTCAATACATATTTGTATTTGCAAAAATGTGATTCAGTGGCACATTCTTATGCAAAGTTCTTAAACATATGATTACATTGTGTCAATTCTTCCTCAAAAAATAGATATTTAAATTTGGCTATTAATAAATCAAAGTGGTTTTAGACATACATGCATAAAATGATAACAGAAAGGTGCATTTGCTTGCTCTCTCACATTTTTTCAAAACATACCTACCATGACATTCCACAATTCAAAGGCCTAAATGAAAATGAGCCTTATTGGTAATATATGTCAAATTTAAAAAGAAGTGTATTTTTTAACATTGGTGCCCTCCATGAGCCTCATTTGTTTATGTTTGATACAATTACAAGAGTGAAAAATGATATTAGCAAATGCCATGTACTGAAGCCACCTAAGGTAAACTTCGATATACAGGACAAGCAGATGTGCAATGATTAGTTGAAAGTTGTTCTCTGTGCCATTGACCTTTCACTGCATTCGGAACAAAAAGTTAGGCCTACATGAAATGAAAACGGATTGAAAGTCTGAACTATTTCCCATTGTCTTTCTGATCGGCTTCTAGGTCTCAGGGAGCTGTAGCACCTACCACACCCCTTGTTTCAGTGCCCCTGCAGCAAGTGCTGCACTACCTGATCTTTTTGCTATGCATAGGAGTTCTCACAAATTTCAGGAGGCTACTCTAACAGTCTGAGTACAGAGCATACCTCTGTCAAAGGGGAAGAGTGAGGAATTATTGCCAGTACTGATTATTTATAGGTGAGAGCTGTTTAGTAGTAATTTTGTTTACATTTGTGTGGAGTAAGCTGTGTGTTTGAAGGATACAGTGACAGAATCTAGTTTTAGCAAAAAACTTGGAGTTGAGGAACAGTTGTATGTAAGGTAGTGACATTTAGAACATATTTTAACAAAGGCATGATTTTAGTGATGGAATTGACATCATGTACTTTGTCACAAAAACATTTTATGAGTATGGGAAGTGCTACAAGAGTAGTTTTGCATACTCTAATATGCCTTTGTGTATCAGCAAAAGTTAAATTCACTCCTAATCAAAATGCAAAAAGGTACAGAGGGCAAAGTCATTTTTAATTGTACTAACTATATGTGAATATTAATTCAGGAGCATTCCCGATGTATTTCCATTTTATATGTTTTGGGTCCTGGTCACAAACATATGATAGAGTACATAAAATAGTGCTGTTAGAGTACTACATTACATACTTCAAAATGCCTTTGTGACTAGGCCTATATGCATCACAGGCTAGGTATTTCAATTAGGGCCACAGAATATTTTGAGGGGTGCATTGAATTGATAGATAAATAGCTTGGGGTATTTATGTTGGCACTGACCAGGTACAATGGTAAAGGCAATGGCGTAATTTTTACAAAAGTGTCAGGTGCCTTTGGGTTTGGCAATTATTGAGACAAGTGTTATTAGCCAAATGATTGCAGAGAAGTGGACAGCAAGATCACATTTAAATTATTTTCCTGTACTGCTCATGATTAAGTTATGGGTGACATACTTTTTAGGTCAAAAGAGTGAGGGTCACTGTGGCCAGGGCAAGAGTGGCAGTTAAAGTAATTGAAAAAAAATTCTACTGGTATTGAGGTTGCTAGGGTTGTGTGAGCTCTAAAAAATAGAATATGTAGTTTTTGTTTTTGTTTACACCTCCTTGGGAGTATTGTGTTGTTGAGACACTCAAAAGGGTTGACAATCCATGTCATGGCAACAAAGGATGTTTAGAAGTTAAATAACTAAATAAATGCAACTGTTTGAGACTTCAATAGCAAAATCTATAAGAGGAAGAAATAGACAGACCTGGAAAGAAAGGTTTGGAAAGCACCCTCTGGGAATAAATGATGGTAAAAAATACAGATGTAATGTGACAAAATATGTGCTCAACCTGATCAGGAGGTATATGGCCACAGCAAATGTTGTTAGCTTTTTAAAGAGGATGGTTCTGAAAACACCAGCAATGGGCAAGTGGAAATGGAATGCAGAATGTTTAAAGAATGGAACAAAAAAAAGAGACCAAGCAGGATAATGGGAAACTATAACTATGTTGAGGAAATGTTGTGTTCTTACTGACGAGTGTAATGTACCCAATTATTTCGAATTTCAGTAGACACAGGGGTTCAGTCTGGAATCAAAAGAGAGGAACCTTAGATAGCGGGCCATATTTGAAGAAATTACTGTCTAAAATATTTATTCTCCATGATGAAGATTTTTAGTTTTATATAAAAAAGGCTCATGCCTATTGAGAAACCTATTTTCTCAATGTGTTTCAATAACATGTACTGCTACCCCATGAAGTTTATTGTCTTATTCAACCTTCATTATGGATTTTCATTTTTCCTGAATAATAATTTCTCAATTAAAAATTCCCATTCACACACAGGGTAATGTCCAATCACATAAAACTACATAGTAATAGACGGAGATCCATGCAGGTTATAGTATTGACTCAATGATGATGCGAGTATTGCTGTAATTTTGAGTCATTTTAATTGTTGTAATTTTGGATTATGGACCTGTCAAAAGCAAGAATGCCTAACTCCTTAGTCACATGTGGCATCTTTGATTTTAGAGTGTTGGAAGTGCTGCTTTTAAACATTCCATGCAGACTTTTATGATTCAGCTGCTTTTAGATGTTATGAAGAAGCAGCAGCTTAGAAATGGTAGTTGAGGTTAACTACTATGGACTAAATTAAGACAAATGAATCTTCATTGGATTGTCCAATCATTACTACAGTGGTGATGACTGGCAAAAACATTCACCTTGTTTTCAGCTGAAATGTTATCAGACTTCCAAAACAGATATTGACAAGACACATGTAGTGAAGTTATGTATCTAAAATAACAACTTTAAATAAGTTATTTAAGGTAGAAGACATATGAACAAATGGCAAGGACCTCGAAGCCAGGTCTAGGCGTAACAACATACGCATCCTAGGTCTTCCTGAATTGACATCCACAGGATGCATGGAAGACTGTGTTGAGGAGATGCTCAAATCAATCTTTCCCAGAGAACTCTCCCCTGTGCTGGTGGTAGAACTTGCACATGGGTTGCAGGGGCCGAGGCTGCGGCCGGGAGCACTGGCGAGACACATCATCGCTCGTCTACTCAATTACAGAGACACAGACACGGTCCTACGACTGGCTTGTGACCGCCACAACTCATCTGTGACAACAATGAACTTAGCCTTTTCCCAGGTCACACCCCTGGAGTGAAGGCGGCTTGCCAAGCTTTTCTTCTGATTAAATGCACCTCGAGCGACACAAAGGCCAAATTTTCACTTATCTACCCAGTGAAGCTGCGTATACTGCTCAATGGGAAATTACACTTTTTCTCAAACCCGAAACTTACTGCGAAATTTGCTAAAGGTATTCCCAAAAAGCTGACCCCTGTGCTATCGCTGGAACTAGAAGAAGGGGGGTAGCAATTGTGCTTAGAAGGGGCTTACAATGGTGCACCGAAAAAGTACTCACGGACACACAGGGCCACTATGTTATGATACAGGGAAGCCTACAGGAGAAACCCTTTCACCTAGTATCTGTGTACGGCCCCAATGTTGATGACCCCGAATTCTTCTGGAAAGTATGGCGCATGATTAACTTGTGAGGTCCTGGGTAGCTGCTATGGGGAGGAGACTTAAATGTGGGGTTGGACTTTGAGGCAGATCGAGAAAGCCGAGCCAGACCGCAACATGTGGCGGTCGCGAGAGCTCTGTCCCTCGTCATGTCTGAGGGCGCACTGGTGGACCTGTGGAGATCTAAACATGGAGCACAGAAAGAAGGTACATGCGTTAATTCTGTACATAACAGCTGGTCCAGCATTGATAGATGGCTTGGCAACAGAGACGTCAAGCTCTGGACAGAGTCAATTAAACACATGCCCCGTAATTGATCAGACCACTTGCTAGTTATGCTGGTACTGCAGACCCCAGGTGGCCCCTGATGCGCATTTTCCTAAAGGTTGCCCCACAAGGCGTTAAGAGATTGGGTCTTTCGGGAGGAGATCTGCGCTGCTATAGTGGAATACTTCTATTTGAACCAGGGCTCGGTTTCCTTGATGGGCACCTTGTGGGAGGCCTTCAAGGTAGTGATATGTGGGATCTGTCTTTCCAAATAACCTAGAGTCACGACTGGCTGACCTGGAGTGCCGGTTGACTACAGACGGTTCTAGCGGTCTCCTGGCCAAAATAAGAGAAATGTTATCTCAGTATGAGGAGCCAGCACTTCGGGAGATCTGTTTCTTAGGGAAAGAGGCTAGAGCGAGGAGATATGGAGAGGGCGAGAGAGCTGGCAGAACACTGGCTGCAATGCTTCACAGGCCATGGGCTGGGAACTATATCGTAGAGCTGACTGATCCGGCAGGCATACACCATACCGGAACTCGAGAAGTCAAGCATACTCTAACTGATTTTTATTCAAATTTGTAAGCAGATGAGTCAAGATCGCCTGCTGAGTCTTACACTAATTATTTTGGCGATATCAGCCTACTTTGGTTTGAGAACTTGCATCGGCAATTCGTAGACGCCCCCTTCTCAGTCGAAGATGTAATTCAGGTTAAACGTAGCTTGCCAGGAGACAAGGCTCCAGTATTGGATGGCCTGTCTCCGGCTTTCTATATAGACTATGCTGACATTTTAGCGCTGCACTTCCTTGAGGTATTTGCTCAAGCACTTGAGAGTGGCATTCTTCCGGCCTCTCTACGGGAAGTCCTTATTATTACCATTTTAAACCTCGGGAACAACACTTGTGGCTGTGACTCGTATCGACCACTCTTGCTAATAAACATTGATAATAAGATCCTGGAGAAATTAATAGCATCCCGGCTGTAGCCCCTGCTCCCGTCTCGGACACTACTGGACAACTCTGTTTTATACCAGGTACCTGTACCTTATATAACCTTCGCACTTTTTTTGTGATCACTCGAATGGTCAAGCCCGGTGAACGAGCGGCCGCAGTGTTTCTGGATGCCACCAAGGCTTTTGATTCTCTAGCATGGTCGTACATGTTCAGCTTACTGGCCAGAGTTGGATTGAGTCCAAGATTTATAATATGGATCCACCTGTTGTACACGGAACCGACAGCCAGATTGCAAGTAAATGGGCTGCTGTCGGTTCCTTTTAAGATAGCAAGAGGTACATGGAAGGGATGCCCTCTCTCGCCGCTGCTTTTAGCGGTGGCGATGGAGCCACTTGCAGCACATTTGAGACAACACCATAGTCGTAGGGGTTTAGCATTCAGGCAGCATCCAATACTAGTATCTATGTATGTGGACGATGTTGCTCTGTACCTCCGTGACCCACAACTACATCTTGATACGTTAATAGATGAAATAGCCCACTTTGGGCAGATATCGGGGATCACAATAAACTGGACTAAGTCAGTGGTGATCCCTTTGACGGCTGCTACAACGCAACATGACTCTAGATATCCCATTATTTGTGCAGAGGTACCAGTACGATATCTGGGAATTTGGCTCAGTAGAGCAGTAGATGAGCTGTGGCCGGCCATTTATGGCAAGACCATTATGAGGTTGGATAATAAGGTGACAATGTGGTGCTTGCTGCCACTGTCACTGACTGGTTGTATAGTCATTACGAAGATGGTGATCTTGCCTAAATTTCTATATCTATTTGTTAATATACCACTGGTCCTTCTGACCAGCTTTTTGAACATACTCAGTTCCTCGCTTGTGGCCCTCGCCTGCTCAGGTAGACAACCCAGAATCGCATGGGAAACGCTGACCTTCCCATTCGAGCAGGGGGGACTGGCGGCCTAGGATTTAGGACTGTACTATAATTGCGCACAGGCCCATGTTGCTCATTTTTGGCTACACCTTGTACGATATCTGCCACATCTCACTCTCCTGAGTGTGGCCTGATAGATTAGCAGGAGTGATAAGTGGGCCCCTCAGGCCTCATCCGAGGGGTGTGGATGCAGTGTCATACACAGCACGGGCTTAGTCGGTGCTGCTGCGGCGCACGGGGACCCCAGAGCCCTTTGTGCCCTCAATGTCATTGCACGATATTGCGGGCTTGCCGCTGTCGGTTGACGGTCAGTTCTGCGAGAACCTGCGCAAGATAAATATGGTCACCCTGGGATCTTTGTTTCCGGAGGAGTCATTTGTTTCCTTGGAGGCTGCACTGGATGATGTGCACAACACCGCGTTGTACCGACTATTTTATCTCAGGGTGCGGGCTATGTTGAAGGCGCGATACTCCTGCTTTCCTGCATTGCCTCCGGTGTGCCAAATGCTGGAGCTTTTGTATACAGCACATTCTCCTCGTAGGCTTATTAAACGTCTATATGTCAGCATGCAGATGCCTGTGGCCCCCATCTAATCCAAGGCTAGGATCTCTTGGGAGACGGACATCGGGGAGACTCTTTCGGACGAAATGTGGTGATATTGTTGCACATAACTTCGAGAACTCTCCCCCAACTATACATTACGCCTTCTACATTTTAACTTTTTGCACCACTTATACTATATGCCAAGTCAATTAAGAAGAATGGGTGTCAGAGCTGATGATTGCTGTGAGAGATGCCGTGCTCCTGAGGCAACTTTCATGCATGCGATTGGTGAGATGGTTGGAATTTTGGTGCCGCACTCCCCTAAACTTGCCCTCCTGGCTTATGTGAAGGAGATCTCCCCAGAATGCCAGAAATGAGTGTGGATGCTGTTGCTGCTAGCTAAACGTGGAGTAGTGATGTGGTGGGGGAGGCGATAAGCTCCTTGCTGTGGAGACTGGCTGAAGGATGCTGCGTACTGCCAGGAACAACTAGAGACATACTGGAAGTTAATGCTTGAAAATTTCCAACCGCGTGATATATGGGCCCGTACAGTCCTTTCAGGAGTCCAGATCATAAGATGGCACAATGTCGCTCTATGTTTCCTACCAGGTTCCGAAACCAGACTCACCCCCTCCAAGAGGATACGTGGTAGCTCCTTTTGTATTGAGAACTGTTGGCTGCTTCCCCCCCTCTCCTTTCTTCCCCATTTTACCTTCCCTCTTTCCTTGTTCAGATATCATTATCAAGTTATTAATCATCCTTGAAGGAATAATACATCATTGTGCTGATTTTCCCTTTCTGATCGATATGCTGCTCTCATCACCCCCACAGTTCTGTGGTGGAAACCGTCAATATTGTATGTTTTTGATGTATGAAATTGTTTCGTTGGTCTTATTCGTATAACTGTATTTACTGATAAAGTCATAAAAATAATAAATAAAAATAAATAAAAAAGTATTGTAGTAATCATTTAGATATTTATACTAACTTAGTGTATAGGCTGGATATATCTGCCAGCGCCATTGTATCTACATTAGGGTGTTGTGTATAGAGAGCCAATTCTGGCCATGTAGGTCCGTCACTACTTAAAAGACCTGGGTCCTCATTACAACATTAGCGCTAAATTCAGCTTACTGCCGTGCAGAAGACCGCCAACACACCGCTGCGGCCGCGGAAATACGCTACAGCTATTACGACCCAGAGGCCGGAATCCACCAAAATCTAGACACCCACACAAGTCCGCCACACCAAAGGTCAGTGATAAACTGGCGATAACAAAACCTCCACCATCACGCCAACAGGAATACGCCCACACTATCACGACCCACAAATCCACAGTGGTACACACCACCGCGCTCAAAATACACACACATTTACAAAACACAACCACATTGGACAATTCGAAATACACACACACCTGATACACATACACACACCACTCCCACACATCCAAACCAACATATAACACACACCCACATCAGTCACAAACCCCTACAACAAAAATTGAGAAAGAAGCACAGAGAGAGACACAACCATCAACAAACTAGCATCCACAGGCACACAACACCATCACTCACACAACATCCACGCACCTCACACAACACACACAAACACATCTCCTCACACATTACTACACACGCCACTTCACACATCACCCACACCACACCATGGCACCACAAATACACCCCAGGTTCTCTGAGGAGGAGCTCAGGGTCATGGTGGAGGAAATCGTCCGGGTAGAGCCACAGCTATTCAGGTCACAGGTGCAGCACACCTCCATTGCTAGGAAGATGGAGCTATGGCTCAGAATTGTAGACAGGGTCAACGCAGTGGGACAGCATCCAAGAACACGGGATGACATCAGGAAGAGGTGGAACAACCTACGGGGGAAAGTGCGTTCCATGGTCTCAAGATACCAGATTGGAGTTTAGAGAACTGACGGCAGACCCCCACCTCCTCCCCCACAACTAACAACATGGGAGGAGCAGGTCTTGGCTATACTGCATCCTGAGGGCCTCACAGGAGTAGCAGGAGGAATGGACTCTGGTAAGTCAAATCTTAACTATTACATCCCCCACGCTACCTGCATGCTATCACATACCCCCACCCTCACCCTCACCCCCATCACTCCAACTCCTCACAAATGTCCTACTATCACAAACCACACATCCCAACACCAAGGACTGCATGCAACACCAAAGCATGGACACCCATCACCAAAGCATGTCCACTACAGACACCCACACAAATCCCTAAACCAAATATCACACAAGGTCCTAGACAAGAATGTATGCACTGTGGTACAGGGTCACCCACCTATTGCACACAATGGTACACACAGATGCAATAATCATGCCTTTACACCCCTGCAGGACCCCTACCCAACGTCACCGGACAGGAGGCGCCAGACATGTCCACCCTCCCAACAGAAGAGGCCCACAGTGATGACAGCAGCTCTGTCCAACTGGATCTAGATGACCAGCCTGGCCCATCTAGGACCTAGGGACAGTCGGTTCCCCACACACTGGCACATGCCACCACAGAGCCTCCCCCTCAGGAAACACCAGCACAGCACCCACCCAGCAGGCCCATCCCTCTGTCCCCAGGAGATGTCAAGCAGCAGTTTGTCCACCACTACAGGGAACCCAGGCAAACCCACAAACCCGAGAACATCAGGGACCTGGGGGCAGTGGCAGTGGGCACACGGGTCAGGGGACAAAGGAACAGGAAAACAGGGGAACTGGAAGGAATTCTGTGCGACAGGGGGAGGACAGGCCCAGGGAACCCACTCTCCACGAGGCCCTCTCCAACATCATGTGAGTGTACCATTCATTCCCACGAGACAATGGCAACGGTACTGGCCAAGTTTCAGGAGACCCAGTGGCTGCAGGAGTAACAGTATTTGGGGATCAGGGAGGAACTCAAGTCCATCAACACCACCCTGGTCACCATTGTAGGGGTGCTGAAGGACCTTGTCAACACCAGGAGGGACACTGTGGCACAACAATGGGCCCCTGCCACTAGCCTCGATGATGAACAGCCCACCACCTCCGCCTGCGCTAGTGGACAGGAGGCACCGCCACAGACCACAACACCAGCACCCCATCCCCTGCAGATGGAGAACCACCCCGTAAACGGTCCCTGAGATCCAGGACAAAGACAGAGAACAATGCCAAGCCCCCCGCCAAGAAATGAGACCACCCTGAATGTGATCCTTCTGTCCCACTTTGTCACCCTGTCCATCCTTAAACTGCCCTAGCTCCACTTCCTATGTCCATTTGGACAATGCACCTGTGAGACAAATAACTGGACTCTGCCATGGACATTCCTCCATCACCATCACCCCCGACCATTTTCCAACCCCCTCCACTAATTTGCACTTAAATAAACACCCTTGAATCACAAAACAATCTGGAGCCAGTCTGCGCTTTCACAAATGTGTATTTGCAATAACTAAGGAAAATAGCAATGTCCATTGTATCAACATCAACATACCTATGTCACACAGCTCTAGTCCATGAGACAATATAGCAGAGGTCACACAGTGGGACCCACATCTGTGAAATGGAAAGGCAACGTGACAAGTCAGGGTCCATACACTGGGTGAAAGTGACAGACATATAATAGGTCTAACAATTGTATGAGATGTAGGAGGCAGTGATGTCGACTTACCTGTGTCTCACTGGAAGTATTGCTGGATCACGTTGTTTCTTTTGTCGATATCCTCTTCTTCTGCCTCCTCTTCTTCACTGTACACAGGCTCCACAGCTGCCACAAGACCTCCTTCTGGACCATCCTCCTGCAGAAAAGGCACCTGTCGTTGCAAAGCCAGGTTGTGCAGCATACAGCAGGCCACAATGATCTGTCACACCTTCTTTGGTGAGTAGTAGAGAGAACCACCTGTCATATGGAGGCACCGGAACCTGGCCTTGAGGAGGCTGAAGGTCCTTTCGATCACTCTCCTAGTTAACCCATGTGCCTCATTGTAGTGGTCCTCTGCCCTTGTCCTGGGATTTCTCACTGGGGTCAGTAGCCATGAGAGGTTAGGGTACCCAGAGTCACCTGCAAATATCGAGGGACAACTGTGAGACACACACTAACCCTTAAGGACAACCCCAGACCCAGAAAATCATTCACATGGCGTAGGGTCCTTGTCCTCACCTATTAGCCACACACTGTGCCTCTGGAGTTGCCCCCATCACATAAGGGATGCTGCTATTCCTCAAAATTTAAGCGTCATGCACTGAGCCTGGAAACTTGGCGCTCACATGGGAGATGTACTGGTTGGCCAAACACACCATCTGCACATTCATCGAATGGTAGCTCTTCCTATTTCTGTACACCTGTTCACTCCTGCGGGGTGCTACCAAGGCCACATGTGTCCCATCAATGTCACCTATGATGTTGGGGATATGTCCCAGGGCATAGAAGTCACCTTTCACTGTGGGAAAATCCTCCACCTGAATTGGTTAACATTGGACCCTATGGGTCTGAGGAGCCAGTGACAATGTTTGCCAGTGGTGACGGTACACACCGCCGTTGACGTGACCACCATTTTCTGTCTGTTCACTCACTTGATACCTGACCTTCGACAGGAGAGGACCTGCACTGCAAGTGCTGCTGTGACCTCAGTCTGGAAGCGACGATGGCTTGTGTGTCTGGGGAAAGGGCCTCTGCCTTCACTTTGGAGTTGGAGAAGTTAGTGGATGGGGTCCTCCCCCAGTACACGCTACTCTACGGTCCTCCAGACAAACAGGTGAGTACACTGTGAGCATTCTGTATGGGCAATGCCTGTTTGGGGTGGTGTGGATGGAAGATACGGGGGCTGAGGCCTGCATGAGCGGACGGTGAGTGTATGTGCATCAGGGCAAGGGTAGGAACGTGGGCCAATGACTGTGACGGTCCGGATGGTTCAAGATCATCCTTTTCCCCAGTACTATTCCTCTAGGTCAGCGCCCACCAGAAGGATATTTGGTGTGCCATCGCCAAGGAAGTCCGGACCCAAGAAGACGGTGGAGGCCCAGCTGGGGATGGCCTCCCAACGTGGGAGGAGTGCCCATCACACCATGACCCCTGTGATGTTCCGGATCCTGGAAGTGGCGTATCCAGAGTTGGATGGGCGCTTGAGGGCATCACAGAAGCCACAAGGGGGTGAGTACCCTCACATCCATCTGAGTCTTCGCGCATTACGAGGTGTCTTGGTGGGGAAGGTGGGCAGCGGGTTACCCTAGGCCAGGGCGAGCTTTGTAGGCAAGGGCCCTTTGTGAGGAAGGCTATGTGGCACCCCAACCCCACCAATGGTAAGAGCCATCTCCACCTAGTCAGGCTCCTGTGACTTCCATGTGTGCAGCAATCGGTCATAGGCCTTGTACCCCATGTCCCTGTGATTAATTAGGGAACTCTAAGTGCATGGCATAGTGCAGAGGGCTGCTCTGTCTGTAGTGTCTGCCAACAGTAGCGGTATTGTATGCACTAAACATGTCTTTCTTCTTTCTCCCCCCCACTTTTTGTTTTCTCCTTGTTCTTGTGTGCATTAGCATCATCAGGTGGAGGAGCAGTGCCACCGCAGCAGGAGGGAGCTACATTCCACATGGCCCTGGAGGGCGAGACAGCAGAGACTGAAGTCACCAGTGGGAAGGAAGGTGAGGGGAGCTCCACGGCTGGGACAGAAGCAGAGACCAGCGACACTGACTCCTCCTCTGTTGGGAGCTCACTTGCGGTGGCGGGCCCCTCTGTGCCCACCGCATCTACAGGTACAGCCGCCCCCCACCAGCACCGCCCTCCCAGCAGCCCCTCAGCGTGTGTCCCATGGCTGCTCACCCAGGAGGGTGGGCATCTCCTTCGCCCCAGGCACCTCACGCCCTGCCCCAGTCAGCCCTGCTGCCCTCAGTGAGGAGGCTATTGACCTCCTGAGATCCCTCACTTTTTGGGCAGTCTACCATTCTGAATGCCATCCAGCGTGAGAGAGGCAGTTGCAACAAACAAATGCATACCTGGAGGGCGTTCATTCTGGCCAGGCAGCCCAACAGCGAGCATTTCAGGCTCCGGCCTCTGCACTGATGGCAGCCATTCTCCCTTTGTCCAGCCTCCCCCTCCAACCTCCTCCACCCAGACCCAATCCCCTGTACCATAGCCTATCCCAATCACACCATCAGACCAGCATGCACACACCTAAACACACAAGGGTGGCTCAGGCAAACATAAGCACCACACATCCCACAGGAACTCACACAAGCATCATACCCATGCAGACATACCAGCATCCACTGCCTCCACTGTGTCCCCCTCCTCCACATCTCCCTCCTCCCTCCCTGTCTTGTCTCCACTCACACCTGCATGCACAACATCTTCAGGCACTACCTCCATCACCAGCACGCCCATCACCATACACCGCTCACGTGCACTCACCACCCCACTACCATTCACATATCCCCTGTGTCCTCTCCCAGTGTGTCAGTGAGCCCTCCTTCCAAAGTACACAAACGCAGTCACACACCCACCTAACAGCCATCCACCTCACAACAGCCTCCAGCCCATGCACCTTCACCCAAAGTCAGCAAACGTACACCTCCTACATCCACTACCTCTTCCTCCACTCCCAAATCCCCTCCATCTACCCGTCCCAGTGTGTCTAAAAAGGTTTTCCTATCAAATGTTGACCTCTTCCCTACACCTCCCCCTGTCCGTCCCCTAGGGCCCGCCTTTCCAGGTCCCAACCCAGCACCTCAGCCGCCACATCAGCGGGCACAGTGGTGCCAGCAATAGCAGGATTTTAGAGTGCACCAAGCAACAGGGCTGCCAGTGTCCCAAGGAGCGAGGGCAAGGACATTCCCCCACCTCCAAAACTGAAAAAGTTGCCCATATCCCGGAGGGAGAAGGTGAAAACACCTGCCACCAAGGGCTCAGGCAAAACAAAAGTGGAAAGTGGAAAGTGGCAAGACAGCTGCGCCACCATCCAAAGTGGGGAAGGGCCAGAAAATGAAAGGCAGGTCCACGTCGACACCAACCTGCACGAAGGACAAGACCGCCACCAGCACCACCACCTGCACCACCACCACAGACACCTCCACCAACACCGCAGACACTGAGCCCACCACCAGCACTGTATACAGTGAGCCCGCCACCAGCACCACAGACACTGAGCGCGCCACCAGCACCGCAGACACTGAGCCTGCCAACAGCATCGCTGCCACAAAGACCACCACCAGCACCGCAGTCAGTGAGCCCGCCACCAGCACCGCAGTCAGTGAGCCCGCCACCAGCACTGCCACCACAAAGACCGCCACCAGCACCATTTCCACAGAGCCTGCCGCCAGCACCGTTTCCACAGAGCCCGCTACCAGCACCGATGCCACAGAGCCCGCCACCAGCACCGATGCCACAGAGTCCCCCGCAAGCAACGATGCCACAGAGTCCGCCGCAAGCACCGCCAATACTGACACCGCCACCAGCACCTCCAGCGGCCCCGCGACATCCTGAGCCAGTGGCACCACCGCTGACATGGCTGCCATCCACTGTGGTCAGTCATACGAGGCTGGTGGTCAGTTCCAGGAGCCTGGCCAGCTTGCATGTTGCACCACCTTCAGTGGAGTGTCACATCCACTACCTCAGTCCTTGGCAGGATGAAGCATTCTGGGCACAAAGTCCCCTCCAGGACCAGTGGAGATTCACATCCACTACCTCAGTCCTTGGCAGGACTAAGCACTCTGGGCACAAAGCCCCCTCCAGAACCAGTGGAGAAAGGCATACACTTGGGAGACTGTGGCTTTGCACTCCCCAGTATAAAGCAGTGGCCAATCCACCCACTGGAGAGACTTGAGAGACTGTGGCTTTGCACTCCCCAGGATAAAGCAGTAGCCAACCCACCCACTGAAAAGACTTGAGCGACTGTCGCTTTGCACTCCCCAGGATGCAGCAGTGGGCAAACCACCCACTGAAAAGACTTGAGAGACTGTGGCTTTGCACTCCCTAGGATGCAACAGTGGGCAAACCACCTACTGAAAAGACTTGAGAGACTGTGGCTTTGCACTCCCCAGGATGCAACAGTGGGCAAACCACCCACTGAAAAGACTTGAGAGACTGTGGCTTTGCACTCCCCAGGATAAAGCAGTGGGCAAACCACCCACTGAAAAGACTTGAGAGACTGTGGCTCTGCACTCCCCAGTATAAAGCAGTGGGCAATGCACCCACTGGAGAGACTTCAGAGACTGTGGCTTTGCATTCCACAGGATAAAGCAGTGGCCAACCCACCCACTGAAAAGACTTGAGAGACTGTGGCTTTGCACTCCCCAGGATAAAGCAGTGTGCAAACCACCCACTGAAAAGACTTGAGAGACTGTGGCTTTGCACTCCCCAGGATAAAGTAGTGGGCAAACGCACCCACTGAAAAGACTTGAGAGACTGCGGCTTTGCACTCCCCAGGATACAGCAGTGGGCAAACCACCCACTGGAGAGACTTGAGAGACTGTGGCTTTGCACTCCCCAGGATACAGCAGTGTGCAAACCACCCACTGAAGAGACTTGAGAGACTGTGGGTTTGCACTCCCCAGGATAATTCAGTGGGCAAACCACCCACTGGAGAGACTTGAGAGGCTGCGGCTTTGCACTCCCCAGGATACAGCAGTGGGCATGGAGCCCCCTCGTGGAGCAGTGGCATTGTGCATTCATCAGGCTGAGGTGCCCCCCTCCCCCTCCCCCTGAGGTGCCTGTTTCATTTCGATCTGATGCCCCTGCAGTGTTCTCTCCGTTTGAAGTCTGGTGTCATGTGTGGGCCTCACCCATGCATTTTGGGACTCTGATCCACAGATGATGTTTGAGTAATATCCGGACTTGTGTAGTTGGTGTACATATTTGTATATACTGATTTTTGAATTTGCACTGTCTGATTTTTATTGATTACATTTGTTCAAATCAATTCCTTTTGTCCTTGCGTTATTGAAGGGGGGTGGGGAGGGGTATATGTAATGTTGCTGCATGTATTTGTGAGAGGAGGATTGGCCACCTAGGCAGATAAGCACCTATCAGGAGGGGTCTCTGACGTTACCTGCTGGCACTGGCCACTCAGAGGCCTCCACTGTGCCCTCACACCTCATTCAAGATGGCAGAGGTCTGGGACACACTGGAGGAGCTCTGGGCACCACACATAGGGGTGGTGATGGACAGGGGAGTGGTCACTCCCCTTTCCTTTTTCCAGTTTCATGCCAGAGCAGGGGCTGGGGGATCCCTGAACTGGTGTAGACTGGCTTGTGGAAGGAGGGCACCATCTGTGCCCTTCAAAGCATTTCCAGAGGCTGGGGGAGACTACTCCTCCCCAGCCCTTAACACCTATTTTCAAAGGGAGAGGGGAAAACACCCTGTCTCAGAGGAAATCCTTTGTTCTGCCTTCCTGGGACTGGGCTGCCCAGACCCCAGGAGGGCTGAAGCCTTGTCTGTGGGTTGGCAGCAGCGGTAGCTGCAGTGAAAACCCCAGAGAGCTGGTTTGGCAGTACCCGGGATCCATGCTGGAGCCCCGGGGATGCATGAGATTGGCACCCCAATACCAGATTTGGCATGGGGGGACAAGTCCATGATCTTAGACATGTTACATGGCCATATTCGGAGTTACCATTGTGAAGCTACATAAAGGTTTTGACCTATATGTAGTGCACATGTGTAATGGTGTCCCCGCACTCACAAAGTCCGGGGAAATGGCCCTGAACTATGTGGGGCACCTTTGCTAGTGCAAGGGTGCCCTCACTCTTAGTAACTTTGCCCCTAACCATCAGCAAGGGAAGTCCGCGGAAATGGGCCTGAACTATATGGGGCACCTTTGCTAGTACAAGGGTGCCCTCACACTTAGTAATTTTGCACCTAACCTTCAGCAAGTGAAGGTTAGACCTATAGGTGACTTATAAGTTACTTAAGTGCAGTGAAAATGGCTGTGAAATAACATGTGCATTAGTTCACTCAGGTTGCAGTGGCAGTCTTGTGTAAAGGTTTGTTTGACCTCCCTATGGGTGGCAAAAGAAATGCTGCAGCCCATAGGGGTCCCCTGGAGCCCCAACACCAGGGGTACCTAGGTACCATATACTAGGGAATTATAAGGGTGTTCCAGTGTGCCAAATGAAATTGGTAAAAGTGGTCATTAGCCTATAGTGACAAATTTAAAGGCAGATAGAGCAGAAGTACAGAGGTTCTGGTTAGCAGAGCCTCAGTGACAGTTAGTCACTACACAGGTATACACATTCAGGCCATTAACTATGAGCACTGGGGTCCTGGCTAGTAGGATCCCAGTGAGACAGGCAAAAACAAACTGACTTACATGTAAAAATGGGGGTAACATGTCAGGCAAGATGTTACTTTCCTACATATATATTATACTGCGTTGCACTAAATCAAATTCCCTAAGTTTACTGCAGTCCAAACAATGTCCTGCTATCCATCTTCAGTTTTTAACTATTCTTAGACCTGTCATTCTCGGCATGATCCCCCCTAACTTTTTGCCTCTGCTTCCCAGGTTGTTTACTGTGTGCTGGATCCTGATTGTGCTGTTTTTGTTACTCTGAGCACTTTACCACTGCTGAGCAGTGTTAAAGGGCAGGTGCTCCCTATGTGAAATTGTATGTGTAATTGGCTTTTCCCTGATCGGCATATTGGATTTACTACTAAGTCCCTAGTAAAGTGCCATAGAGGTGCGCCAGGCCTCCAAATCAAATGCTACTAGTGGCCTGCAGCAATGATTGTGCCACCCACATGAGTAGCCCTGTAAACGTGGCTCAGACCCGCCAATGCAGTGTCTGTGGTGCAGTTTTAAACTGCCAATTCGACCTGCCAATAGTACCCACTTGCCAGGCTCAAACCTTCCCTTTTTATATATGTAAGGCACACCTAAGGTAGACCAAAGGTGGACCCATGGGTAGGGTGCAGGGTGTGTTAAAGGTGGGACATTTACTGATGTGTTTTACATGTCCTAACAGTGAAATACTGCCAAATTCAGCTTTTATTGTTGCAAGGCCTGTCCCTCTCATAGGTTAACATGAGGACTGCCTTTAAATAATCGTAAAGTGCAGTTTCCCTTTGAAAGCAGACACAAATTTGGAGTTGGGGAGTCTCTGAACTCTCAATTTAAAAATACATCTGTTAGTGCAGTTGGTTTTTAGATTGTTTGAAAATGCCACTTTTAGAAAGTAGGCATTTTCTTGCTTAAACCATTCTGTGACGCTGCATGATTGTGGATTCCCTGTCTTGGTCAGAATATTTGTGAATCTCCTCTAGACAGTAACACACTATGTGGGTAGAGTGGAGGGAGGAGTGGTCACTTACACCTGAATGGGCTGTGCCTGTCCTCACACAATGCAGTCTCCAACCCCTTGGTGTGTGTCTGGGGCCTGGCCTGAGCAAGGCTGAGTCCTGTAAACAACAGAGACTTTTCTTCGAAATTTGTCTACTTCAAAGGGAGAAAGGGGTATAAATAGTGGAACCAAAACTCCAGACTTTAAATGTCTTCAAGATCACATCTGGAACCAAGAGGAACCTTTGCCAATAAGAAGAGCTAAAGAGCTAAGGAGAAATGCTGCCCCTGCCTGTGCTTTGTTCGGTTATCCTGCAGTTGCTGCTTCTGCCTGTGAATGGGGACAAAGACTGGACTTTGTTTAGCATTCCTGCTTGAGATGAATCTCCAGGAACTTTAACTGAGCTTGCCTCCTGTTTGGAAGTCTCAGTGCCATCAAAGACTTCCTCTGCCAGCACCTGGACTATCTGCTGAGACACCTGTCCTGCCAAGTAGTGCCCTATCCAGTCCCTGAGCCATTGAAAGGTGAAGTTGGCAGAACACAGACTGAAATCCACGCACAGAATACCATGCAGGGAAATTTTCTATGCACCATCTGCAACGTGGCTGTTAAACGATGCTAAAATCGATGCTCCACCTGCACCGTGGCTGAGAGATCGATGCATCACGGCTGGAGAAACTACGCAAAACCCCCTTGCGGTTGCTGAAAACACTGCAAAACGACGCAAACCATACGCAGCGCAGTTTTCTACCACCGTGCGACCGGATTTCTCACGCATTGTCGCTGGGCATCAAAGTCATTGTGAATGTGCGTGGATCTGAGTTGCCCTGTCCAGAAATTGATGCATCACTTTCTTGACAGGGAGAACAACTATGCATCGCTAACCTGACCAGAGAATAAAATGACACATGGCCTCACTTGTGAGTAAGGAATCGCAACATCCCTGATTTTTCCTCCGCATGCTTGCTTGTGTGGCTTTATTTTTTACGCAAACCAGGCACTTTGTGTAAAATCAACGTTTCCATTGTTTCCTATGGAGTAAGATTCTTATTCTTTTGAAAATTCATATCTTGACTTGTGTATGCTGGATTTTTGTTATTTTGGTCTTGTTTGATTTAGATAAATATTACCTATTGTTCTAAACTGGTGTGGTGAGTTTTTGTAGCATTGTCACTGTATTACTGTGTGTGTTGCTGCAAATACTTTACACATTGCTTCTCTGTTAAGCCTTTCTGCTCGTGCCAAGCAACCAAGAGAGAAAGTGGGGATTAACCAGGTGTGTTTCTCCTTTGCCCTGACTAGAGTGCGGGTCCTTGCTTGGACAGGGAGTAACCTGACTGCCAACCAAAGACCTCATTTCCAACACCTACTCTACTAAGATGTTCACTGAATACAGCCTACCTGCATTAGTTCAGGTTCTCCAAACTCTTTGGTCCTTTACATCTATGATCAAGGTGTAACAACAACCTAATTATTTCCTAACAGGTTACTGTCTATTGTATTTGGGTCAGGGCTTTTTTATGTCAACCCAGAAGCCCTAGAGAGCAAATCCGGTTTGTTCTGGCAACCAAGCTGCATCACAAATCTAAAATTTATTGACACATAGCTAAAACATCTCTGTACCCTTGGTTGAGTTCCATTAACATATTGTCCATTGCTTTTGTAAGTTGGTTGTAAAGACTCACTGTCATACTTAATCATTGCAAAATCTTTGTGAATCCAGTCTGTGGAGCATAATAGTCAATAGAGATCCCCTAGTTTTGAATAAAGAGATTAGAATGGAGAGATTGAGACAGGTGAAGTTGTGATGGCCTTGCCAGGGCACTAGTGGATTCACAACAACAAAGTTAACCTTTAAAACAACTCAGCCCTGATTCTGAAATACAGTGAGGTAGAACGACTCCTGGCTTACTTGTGGTTTACCCTTGGAATTTAGGATTATGCTAGAAGTATTAGAGGACTATGCCATAGAAAACAATCTGTGATTTGGATTGATCATGTTGATAACACAAAAACGTGTCTACCCACCTGTGGCATATTTTGATTCATTCTCAGCTGCTGAGGGCAAATGTTAACTTTGGAGGTCCTCACGAACATGGTATTGATACGTTTAATAAACACATGGATACATAGATGTAAAGAAATAATCTCCATCGCTGAATCCCACCACCACAAACTGTATATATTTTCCACTTCCATACCCTAAAAAACGAGTATTGAATTAATTTAAGCAATTGTAGGTGGTGCAAAGGCAGTTGACTCCTTCTTTAGAAACATAGAAGTATATTATTTACAAAATGCTATTGTATGGCAAGCGCTTGCAATTGAGGTCTGCTGCAACTGGGAATGTAAATACAGTCTCACTACACCCACATATAAATATACGCATGCACACAGAAACAAGAAACGAAACACGCACACATGTACACAGAATAATTCTGGTCCTGATATAATCAATCTTTTTTATCGAAGTATACATAGAGGGTGTCCCCCTACACAGAAAATCTCACAATTCCACAGTGCTTATGCTACATTATTATACAGTATTCACAGTGGAAAGTTAAGGATATCATTTTCACACATCTAGCTAGTGCAGTAACTTTACATTGATGCACAGATTATGCAAATAATGCCACAGGCCTTGCTTTTGGTTATGCATATGTAAAGTTGACAAACTCCATTGCACAATTTGTGAAATTCGTTAATATGGTTGCAATTTCTCAAAGTTTGCAAAGTTACTTTTAACGTTTAACCCCCCACCAACTACATCTCCCGTTGTATTGTTACAGTTATGGCCACAGCATTCTTTACAGCATGGTCTGCTTTGATTCCAAGTCTCCCAGGCAGGTTTTCAGCAAACAGTTGTCCACAGTACACCAGATCTACCCACGTGACTGTTACTGGAGCAATTGATATTGCCAGTATTTTCAGAGAACTGTTAATTTACCATCAGAAGGCCACCTCTGATATATACCGCTGATAAACTATATCCATGAGCTCAACGAGCTATGATTTCTCAGCAGGCAAATACAATTACCCAAAAGCGTCTCAGGGATCAAAATACATGGTGGCTAAAGTAGAATGTTGCCTTGCCCAGCTCTAGACCAAGTCCTTAGGTCAAGCGTGCGCTCAATATGAAGGGGTATTTAGGTTTTTTTCAAAATTACGGAGAAAAAAGTATTTCTTTCTTGCACTTCTAAATCTTGATATGAGGAAAATTGTGAAAGTACTAGTACTATAACACAAATCAGCACATATTCATTATAGGGGTAGTCAACGTTCCCCAGTTACCACAATCCAACCTCCTATTTGCATTACAATTCATTGTAATTGCTAGCCTTATAGAGGGGCATATTTATACTCCGTTTGCGCCGGAATTGCGTCGTTTTTTTTGACGCAATTCCGACGCAAAACTAACTCCATATTTATACTTTGGCGTTAGACGCGTCTAGCGCCAAAGTCCATGGAGTTAGCGTAATTTTTTAGTGTGGACACCTACTTTGCGTTAATTATATGCAAGGTAGGCGTTCCCGTCTAAAAAATTTACTCTGCGGCATGTGCGCCATATTTACACTCCCGGGCAAAATTCACGCCCGGGAGTGGGCGGGTCAAAAAAAATGACGTACGGCCGCTTTTGCGCCGTTTTTTAGCACCTGTAAAAGACAGGCGTTAAGGGAGCTGTGGGCTCGGAAGGAGCCCAGAGTTGCCCTCCCATGCCCCCAGGGACACCCCCTGTCACCCTTGCCCACCCCAGGAGGACACCCAAGGCTGGAGGGACCCATCCCAGGGACATTAAGGTAAGTTCAGGTAAGTGTTTTTAAAAAAAACAAAATTGTGGCATAGGGGGGCCTGATTTGTGCCCCCCTACATGTCACTATGCCCAATGACCATGCCCAGGGGACAAAAGTCCCCTGGGCATGGCCATTGGGCAAGGGGGCATGACTCCTGTCTTTGCTAAGACAGGAGTCATTTCTATGGGGGTTGGGAGTCGAAAAAAATGGCGCAAATCGGGTTGAGGCAAAAAATTTGCCTCAGCCTGACTTGCCCCATTTTTTGACGCCCAAGCTCCATATCCCCCTACGCCGGCGCTGCCTGGTGTACGTCGTTTTTTTCAACGCACACCAGGCAGCGCCGGCAGCTAACGCCGGCTAACGCCGGCTAACGTCATTGTTTAAATACGGTGCCCGCATGGCGCTTCAGAATGGCGTTAGCCGGCGCTAATTTTTTTGACGCAAAACTGCGTTAGCGCAGTTTTGCGTCAAAAAGTATAAATATGGGCCAGAGTGTTTTCTGGCACCAAAGTCTCCCCAAACCATAGACATGCATGCAACCAATATGGTGGACTTTCCAAAGAAAAAAAAATATCTCAGTCTTTAACTTAAACTAACCCCTCACTACTTTCCCAGAAATCCATCCAGTCCCCCAGGAATTCATAATCACCACAGGAAACCAATACATATATAACTGCATACTAAACATGTTGGTCCGTGCTTCAATTGTGTTTCTGCTTGAATGCAGCACACATAGAAAGGAAAATATTAGGAGAAATAAAGATATTACTCCTCATTTTGGGGACCACTTCTCGTAAACATGGGAATGCGTCAAAATACATGGATGTTGCGTGGGAACAAGAACACAACACACATGGAAAAGCCTCCCCGGCACAGAGTAAAGCAATGCAGCGATATGTGCTGGTTTGCTTTACTTGACATTCATAAAGCTACTCAATGCCACGCAAGGTGGCCTTGTGTAGCTTCACAAATCTAATTTTTCACTTGTGTCACTCTTGCGCCACGCTGCATGGTGTAAGAATGTCACAGAGGGGCTCGTAACTATGCCCTTTAGTTTGCAATCTCATGAGTCAGGTGTCAGATCAGTTGTTTAGAACAGTATGTGAACAGCAGTAGTTTGTATGGACGCATTTGAATAATACTAAATCAGACACCTGCCAGATGGGTCAGTGTCTACTGCTTGTGAGCAAATGGACAGCATTCCAAAACAATTTGTACAATAACACTTATGATTTACAGTTGCACTGCTTCAATTAATTAAAACATTATTGACTCATTAGATATGTAACAATAAAATAGTGTCTCACTGTGCAAGAAAAGTAGCATACGAGAAGAATCGTGGTCCATTGATTTCTGTTTGATGATTTTATGATGTGGCATTTGGCCGATTTACCTGACTGGTATGACCCATCAGGGCCAGCTAGTCTTTTCACTATGCTTAACCTTTAGCTCACTTTCAGTAGGTCAACAGCGTTAAAAAAAACAATATGCATCGCAGAAATTGAGGGGGTGAGTGGTGTAACATCATGTTCAACAATACAATTGCAAAGCGAAGTTCGACGTCAAATTTTCATAAAAGTGATTTAAGTAAATGCTGCAAATCTTCATGCCAACGAACTTAAGCCCTGTTTATGACACTAGGTGGTATTTGCACCTAATAAATAACGATTCCAAGGTTTGACCTGCTGAAATGTAACAAGATTGAGGTATTTATCACATCCGATAATTATGGGATATGTTAAATGCCTTCCAACTCCTAATTCACATGACTTGTAATCAGGCCCTTATTCTACTTACTCACAACTTTAACCCCTTCGCTGCCAGGCCCTTTCCCCTCCTGTGCAGAGCCTTTTTTTGGTTATTTGGGGCAGTTTGTGCTTAGGCCCTCATAACTTTTTGTTCACATAAGCTACCCATGGCAAATTTGCGTCCTTTTTTCCCAACATCCTTGCCATTTTAGAGGTACCCAAACTTTGTGGGTTCCCCTGAAGAAGACCAAGAAATTTGACAAAATACAGCAAACATTTTGCTTTTTTCCCAAAAATTGGAAAAAAGGGCTGCAGAAGAAGGCATGTGTTTTTTTTCCCTGAAAATGGCATCAACAAGGGGTTTGCGGTGGTAAAATCACCATCTTCCCAGCTTTCAGGAACAGGCAGAGTTGAATTAGAAAACCCAATTTTTCAACACAAATTTGACATTTTACTGGGACATAACCCATTTTTACTATTTTTTTGTGCTTTCAGCCTCCCTCCAGTTAGTGACAAAAATGGGTGAGAAACCAATGCTGGATCCCAGAAAGCTAAACATTTCTAAAAAGTAAAAAAAATCTGAATTCAGCCAGGGGTCATGTGTGTAGATCATACAAGTTTCTCCTACAGAAAATAACAGCTGAAATAAAAGAATATTGAAATTGAGATGAAAAAAATAGCCATTTTTCTCCACGTTTTACTCTGTAACTTTTTCCTGCAATGTCAGATTTTTGAAAGCAATATACCTTTACGTCAGCTGGACTCTTCTGGTTGCGGGGATATTTAGGGCTTGTAGGTTCATCAAGAACCTTAGATACTCAGAACCAATAAATGAGCTGCACCTTGCAATGGGTTTTCATTCTACACCGGGCATGCAGCAATTAATTTGCTGAAATCTGAAAAGTGAAAAATAGGTATCAAGAAAACCTTTGTATTTCCAAAATGAGCACAAGACAAGGTGTTGAGAAGCCGTGGTTATTTGCACATCTCTGAATACAGGGGTGCCCATACTAGCATGTGAATTACAGGGCATTTCTCAAATAGACGTCTTTTTTTACACACTGTCTTAAATTTGGAAGGAAAAAATGTAGAGAAAGACAAGGGGCAATAACATTTGTTTTGTTATTCTGTGTTCCCCCAAGTCTCTTGATAAAAATGGTACCTAACTTGTGTGGGTAGGCCTAGCGCCCGCGACAGGAAACACAAAATGGACACATCACAGTTTCACAAAGAAAACAGCTGTTTTTTGCAAAGTGCCTAGCTGTGGTTTTTGGCCTCTAACTCATCCGGCACGAGGGGAAAGCTAGAAAACCTGTGCAGTTTTGAAAACTAGGCACCTGGAGGAATCCAAGATGGGGTAATTTGTGGGGCTCTGACCAGGTTCTGTTACCCGGAATCTTTTGCAAACCTCAAAATTTGGTTAAAAAAAACACATTTTCCTCTCATTTCGGTGACAGAAAGTTCTGGAATCCGAGAGGAGCCACAAACGTCCTTCCACCCAGCATTCCCCCAAGTCTCCCGATAAAGATGGTACCTCACTTGTGTGGGTAGGCCTAGCGCCCGTGACAGGAAATGACCCAAAACACAACGTGGACACACCACATTTTCACAAAGAAAACTGAGCTGTTTTTTACAAAGTGCCTAGCTGTGGATTTTGGCCTCTAGCTCAGCCGGCACGTGGGGAAAACTAGCAAACCTGTGCATTTTGTAAAACTATACACCTAGCTGAATCCAAGATGGGGTAACTTGTGGGGCTCGGACCAGGTTCTGTTACCCAGAATCCTTTGCAAACCTCAAAATTGGGCCAAAAAAACACTTTTTCCTCTCATTTCGGGGACAGAAAGTTCTGGAATCTGAGAGGAGCCACAATTTCCTTCGACCCAGCATTCCCCCACATCTCCAGATAAAAATGGAACCTCACTTGTGTGGGTAGGCCTAGCGCCCGCAACAGGAAATGCCCCAAAACACAACGTGGACACACCACATTTTCACAAAGAAAATTGAGCTGTTTTTTACAAAGTGCCTAGCTGTGGATTTTGGCCTCTCGCTCAGCCAGCACGTGGGGAAAACTAGCAAACCTGCACATTTTTGAAAACTAGACACCTAGGGGAATCTACAATGGGGTGACATGTGGGGCTCTGACCAGGTTCTGTTACCCAGAATCCTTTGCAAACTTCAAAATTGGGCCAAAAAAACACTTTTTCCTCTCATTTCGGTGACAGAAAGTTCTGGAATCTGAGAGGAGCCACAATTTCCTTCGACCCAGCATTCCCCCACATCTCCAGATAAAAATGGAACCTCACTTGTGTGGGTAGGCCTAGCGCCCGCGACAGGAAATGCCCCAAAACACAACGTGGACACACCACATTTTCACAAAGAAAATAGAGCTGTTTTTTACAAAGTGCCTAGCTGTAGATTTTGGCCTCTAGCTCAGCCTGCACGTGGGGAAACCTAGCAAACCAGCGCATTTTTGAAAACTAGACACCTAGGGAAATCCAAGATAGTGTGACTTGTGGGGCTCAGAGCAGGTTCTGTTACCCAGAATCCTTTGCAATCCTCAAAATTCGGCCAAAAAGACACTCTTTCCTCTCATTTCGGTGACAGAAAGTTCTGGAATCTGGGAGGAGCCACAATTTCCTTCCACCTAGCATTCCCCCACATTTCCTGATAAAAGAGGTGCCTCACTTGTGTGGGTAGGCCTAGCGCCCTGCGACAGGAAATGCCCCAAAACCCAACATAGACACACCACATTTTCACAAAGAAAAAAAATAGTTTTACGAAGTCCCTAGCTGTAGATTTTGGCCTCTAGCTCAGCGGGCACGTGGGGAAACCTAGCAAACCTGCACATTTTTTAAAACTAGACACCTAGGGTAATCCAAGATGGGGTGACTTGTGGGCCTCAGACCAGGTTCTGTTACAGAGAATCCTTTGCAAACCTCAAGATTTGGCCAAAAAACACTTTTCCTCTAATTTCGGTGACAGAAAGTTATAGAATCTGAGAGGAGCCACAAATTTCCTTCCACCCAGTGTTCCCCCATGTCTTCCAATAAAAATGGTACCTCACTTGTGTGGGTAGGCCTAGCGCCCGTGACAGGAAATGCCCCAAAACACAACGTGGACACACCACATTTTCACAAAGAAAACAGAGCTGTTTTTTACAAAGTGCCTAGCTGTGGATTTTGGTCTCTAGCTCAGCCGGCACGTGGGGAAACCTAGCAAACCTGCACATTTCTGAAAACTAGACACATAGGGGAATCCAACATGGGGTGTCTTGTGGGTCTCTGACCAGATTCTGTTACCCCGACTCCTTTGCAGACCTCAAAATTTGGCCAAAAAAACACTTTTTCCTCTCATTTCGGTGACAGAAGTTCTGGAATCTGAGAGGAGCCACAAATTTCCTTCGACCCAGCGTTCCCCCAAGTGTCCCGATAAAAATAATACCTCACTTGTGTGGGTGGCCCAGGTGCCTGCAACAGAAAAATGCCAACAACCTGTAGAGATTGAAGGGATAGCACAGCGAGTTGTTAAGCACATATTTTTATTTTATATATCTTTTAGGCTGACTCTGCTTTGGGGACCCATGCAAGTGAGGTATCATTTTACTTGGGAGACTGAGGGGAATGCTAGGTGGTAGTTTTTGTGCTGCAGCTGTGATCCTACAAAGAAAAGTAAGGAAAATATGATTTTTTAAGCAAATTTTGAGGTTTGCCGAGGAGTCTGGGCAAGAAAATGTTGGGGGATCCAGGCAAGCCACACCTTCGTGGACCCCTTGGCGTGTCTATTTTCAAAACATGTCTGGGGTTAGTAGGATTCCCTAGATTAAAGCCGCACCCGGGACCAAAAACATAGGTGCCCACTCCCCCAAACACAGGTAGTTTTGCAATAGATCATTTTGGTGTGTCCACATACTTATGTGATGTTCCAAACACTAAAAGTGTGAAAAAAAATGCACTTAGGTTATGTTAAAAAGACCCCTCACCCACCAACCAAGTTGGTGGCATGCTTCATCATCGGGGACACCTAGCGTGTCACAGGTGTGCTGCGACGCCTAATTACAGCGGAGCAGGTTTTGTCATTTTTACCAGACATACTGGTTGGATTTGGCATCAGGGTGAGTTATGGTTCAGTGGATCAAATTTTATTAACAAGAGATTTCACAAAAATGAAATGCACTGTTAATAACTGAAAGGCCAAAAAACTGAACCAATGACTCACAGCTCGTGAACTGTAAAGCCACAGCAAGGCACCAATCACTTTACAGTTCATTCACCCACCTTTCATACATGACATGCACAAGACCATTCACGCCGCCAGCCACGGGCCCAGCACATTACAACACTCGCATCAACAAACAGCGCTGCTCAAGGGCACATCACTAACATATGCCCACATGCCTGATACAGCAATCACACCAGCTGATGGGAGTGTGTGGACTGGCGTTTGACTGGCAATGTGTTGCAGTAACCAACAGCAAGTCAATATGTACACCATCAGCCAAGCGCCACTCCACACACAATGGCATCACTTTTTTTTTGTTTTAAAAACAAAGGAACTACTAACTAATTAGAAATAATTACACAACTACAAACACAAAAGCTCTAACTAAGTACATGACAGAAATGCCAACCATGAAACGGAACACATGAAAATATAAAATAGTCAGTTTACACTCATGGTAGCTCCCAGTAATTCTTCTGGGTGTGGTAATTCTTGAAACAACCACCAATACATAGCCCAGGCTTTGAAGGACAATCTGGGCAGTACATTTGAGTATCCCTCCGGATACCTCTTCGAGCACACACTCTATATTTCTTAGCTGGAAAGTCTTTTTGGGCACGGGAGGCATGTGCTCAGCAAAGTGGTGATCTTTCAATCTAGCCACATCCTCCACCACTGCTTCTCTAGGAACTCTTGCCTGTTCCACCACAATAAGGTTCTCTATCACTGACTCCTGAAATTTCACAAATGTCATCTTTGACTCTGGAGACCTTTCCTTGAACACAATAAAAGCATTAAAAGTTGCTAAGTGGAAGAGGTGAATTGCTAACTTCTTATGCCAAACGCAAAACTTACGAATAGCAGTATAAGGTTCCAACCTCTGATCAACTCTATCTACACCTCCCATGTGCTTATTATAATCTAAAATGCACACAGGTTTGCGCCGTTCAGCAACCTGGTCCCAAACAGTCATGGTGGAAGTACTCTCATCCGGGATGTTACTTAGCATGTAGACATCCCTCTTGTCTGAAAATTTCAAAGCTAGCAGCTCATCATTCCTCAAGTCACTGCACTGTCCCCTATCAAGTTTTTTACAGACAAGCTCCCTTGGATTGCCTTTCCGGTTACAACAAATTGTGCCATAAGCAACAGTGTCTACTTTAAACAATTCCTTGAACAACTGCACTCCAGTGTAGAAGTTATCTACATACAAATGGTGACCTTTGTAGAACAGTCGTCTACCAAGTTCCCACACAATTTTCTCAGTAACTCTAAAAGTGGGAGGACAACCAGGGGGGTCAATACTGGAATCCCTACCAGTGTAGACACGGAAACTATACACATAACCTGTACTACTTTCAGACAGCATATACAATTTAATTCCATATCGTGCCCTCTTGCTAGGAATGTACTGCCTAAAAACCAAACGACCCCTGAAGAGGACCAAAGACTCGTCCACAGCTATTTCTTTACCTGGAACATAGAACTCTGAGAACCGATCTACAAAATGATCAAATACAGGCCTAATCTTAAAAAAGACGGTCAGAATCAGGGTGATCTTGTGGCAAGGCTAATGCATTCTCAACAAAATGCAGCATCTTAAGAAGAAGCAAACACTGATTACGACTCATGGTTGCAGGAAATATAGCTGTTGCCATCAAGGGACTAGTAGACCAATAAGAAGCCAGTGACGGCTTCCTTATCAACCCCATCAAAAGAGTCAAACCCAAAAACCTTTTCATCTCCTCCAAATTTGTGGGAATCCACTGGGTAGCTCTAGTGTGTGGCCTAAGTCTAGCATTATTGTCCCTCAAATGCTGCTCCACATACAAATTAGTCTGCTCAACAATCTCTTCCAAAAACACATCATCCACAAATAACTCAAAGAAATTGACAGGCAACAAATTCTCTGTATTAACTCTACACCCCGGGAGACCAGTAAAGGCAGGCAACTCTGGCTGTTCCATGTTTGGGGCAACTCAGAGTTCAGGTCTTCTAACGGGAAACCTTTCAGCCTCAGGTTGCTGCACTAATGGAACATCAGTATCCTCCTCTGAAACAGGCCCTTCATCTGCACTGAGAGTTGCTTCCTCATCAGAAGATTCCTCTTTGACAGAAACTTCACTGCCAGAATCTCTGACTTCCTCCTCTGCCTCAGATGCAGAGTCCGTCTCATAATCATGATCAGACCATGACTCAAAAAGCATACCAACCACCTGCTGAGCGGTCATCCTGCGGCTAGCCATGATCTTTCCTACGAAAAGTAACTGGTCGCTCAGGACCTGGTGCTGCTGCTGGGAGCGGGACCACAAAGCCCTTTAAATTTCATTGCGCGCCTGCTACGCGGGTCGCACAGGACCTGGTGCTGCTGCTGGGGGAGGGACCTCAAAGCCCCTTTAAACTTCATTGCGTGCAAGCTTCGCGGGTTGCGCAGGACCTGGTGCTCCTGCTGGGGGCGGGACCATAAAGCCCCTTTAAACTTGATTGCACGTCCGCATCGCGGGTCGCGCAGGACCTGGTGCTGCTGCTGGGGGCGGGACCACAAAGCCCCTTTAAATTTCATCACATGCGCGCTTTGCAGGTCGTGCAGGACCTGGTGCTGCTGCTGGGGGTGGGACCACAAAGCCCCTTTAAATTTCATTGCACGCCTGCTTCGAGGGATGCGCGCGGGAGAGGGTGGCCCGTCCTGCGCCCGGAATGGCTGGGCTGGGCCACACCTCTTTATTTTATGTATTGGGGACCAGCGACCAGACCGTGAATTTAGAACAGCGAGGCCTGATAAGCATAAGTTTACTGCAGGTGAGTGTTTCATTGCAGTGTCCAAACAGAACTCTAGCTGGGGGAACAGAGGAGCCAAGCGTGCACAAGTGTGCACAAGTGAGACCTTGACCAAGGGGCTCTCTAGAAAAGTGAGAAATCATGCCTGTTGGACAGGGGAAGTGCAGGATCTTGCCCTTGGCGGGTGGGGGTGGGACCAAGCCCCTTTAAACAGAACATTGCCTTCCTTTGGCTGTAATTTACAAGAAGAGATAGGCCAGGGCCTATTCTTTGGGTCTTCTTTTCCCCGTTATATTTATTCTTGAGAAATGTTGTTATTTTTATTAGGATGGGGAAAAGGAAAGCTAGTGGTAATCCCACTGGGCAGGGAGGGCCGAAGAAATTACCTCGACATGCTGCTGAAAACTGTACACTGACCCAAATTGACGACCTAATAGTGGAAGTAGAGAGCTTGCTAGCCACTAAATCTTGCAAGTCCACCAAGAGAGGAACTGACGCTGCAACCAAAGATATCAAGTCTTTTTTTATCCCGCATACAGAGAGCTTCTGCCTGAATCACCACGGGGAACTCGGTTGGAGTCTACCATACTAGAAACCTCTGCTAACCTTATAGTGAACCCCAATTTGAGCATGTTTAACCATCAGGACTGCGTGTTACCTCCCATAAACTGCTCTAATCATTGTTTACCCTTAGTCTCCCTGGCACCTTCTAGTCCAGAGAAGAGCGTATCAAGGGAAGCTGAGGAGGCATCAACACGCTTAGTCACTAAGGGGGAACGTCCTGCTGAGGCACAGCTAGTACAAATAAGAGCAGAGATAGTGAGCCTAAGAGAGTATCTTACATCCTTTAGTCGCATCATTCACAAGAAGCTGGACGGCATAACTGCCATAATTGGGGACATAAGAAAATTCTCTTCTAACTCTGAGCTTAGCCCCCTACCTATACAAAACCAGCAAATTGAAATATCTATGGCAGGAAAACACAGGGGAAAGAGGGCTGGAGTGGCATCACAAAACTGCCAATGGGAAGACCGTGTAGCCCCTGAAGCGGTTAATCTAAATAAACATGATGCCAATCTGATAAGAGGGGCAAACCATGAGGTGAATAGAAACAAGCCCCTCAATAACAGCATTTAAGACCCCCCACAGAGTACTCTGTCAAGCCAGGCCAAACATAGTCAACATGACTTATACATGACAAACATACCAAAGTTAAATTACGACTCAAAGGAACAAGGGTACTCACTCAAAAATAAAGTTATTCATTGGATAAGGAGTGTAAAGAAGTGTAGTTCCGTTATACGGGACAACATAATTATTGCTCAGAGATTTTCAAGTGATAGTTCAGAAACAAACCTCATAGGGCTGAAATTGAATAGCCAGAGCCTAGTAAAGGGTCTTCTAGCGCTTGAGCAAAGATCGAGACCTGGTACCTCATCCCAAGTGACTCTCACCCAAACGATTCCGCCACCAATGGCTAACCTCTTTTTTAGAGGCAGCCCTAATAACCCACTGCTTACTAATATATGTACTTCAAGGCGGGGTCACAGGAGTAGCCAAACTTCAACTGTGGATTGACATAAAGCCGCCATAGTGAAGGCAGGGAGGGATGAAAAGGGTTCCGGAACCTTGTGCCCAAAGCAATTTTTCGCTGGGCGTTGCGGGAGCAGAGGTAGGAATGCATTGTAATGACCAAGTAGAAGGGAGGGCCTGTGGGACAGCATCCCCTATAAATAAGATCAATGAGAGATTGAAAAAATGTTGGGGATGGTAATGATCCCCTAATCAAACTCCTATCCTGGAATGTGGCAGGTGTGCTATCAAAAACAACCAACCCGGATTGGTGCAGTTTCATAGACCAACATCATATCATTCAACTTTTAGGAGACATGGGCCCCTTCTATGATTTACAGAGCAGGTTACTGGACCTTCCAGAAGACTGCACTTCCTTTGCCATCTGGGAGGGCATCAGGGGGACTGATAATTTGGTTAAAGCATGATCTGTTCCCCAATGCAAAGGAGCTATCTACCCCCACTAGGGATATATTAGCTGTGGAGGTTGAATTTAGTAGTCCAAGGGGGCCTACTTGCATAGTACTTGTAAACATATACATTAGACCTGGACCACAAAGCACCCAGATTGCTCTGTTAAACTTGCTTACAGATCTTTTGAACCATTTACCAGGGGGGCAGAGCTTAATCATTGCAGGAGACTGCAATATGCAGCTGAGTTGTAAGGATTATCATCAGCGAGAAGGAATCCAGTTTGCAGACCCCTTGGACAGATCAAGCCCGGTCCAGGTCACCACAAAGAAAACAGGGGGAGCATTAGATTTATTTGAGAACTTAATAAAAACTATGGGGTTAAGAATAGCAAATGGAAACACGAAGTCGGACACTCCGGCGATGCCTACATATAGGAAAGGATCATATTTGAGCAATTTAGATTATATGTTAGTAGACAATATACTTTTGAATTCTCTTATTGATATGGTTGTCCCTCCACAAGACTACAGTGACCATCACGCTCTCTGTACATCTTTCTTAACTTCCACATTTTATTGCAATACACTGACTAAATGGGTAAAGGGTAATGTTTTAGTCGCGACAAATGATTATAAAAATGTGAGATGGGAAATGGTGGCAGAAGATGCACATTTTCAGATATCAATATTTAAGGTAGTTATATCAACGCTTTTCCCTCTGAAATACACTGACTTTGCACAGGTTGACCTGATTAACTTGCATGGTATCTTGGTCACCCGACTAAGACCATATTTCCAGGTAGTGAGGAGGCAGATAGAAACTAGCGAAAGAACATTGGGATGGTTCTCAAGTTCCTGCCGACAGGCTAAAATACAGTTATTGGGAGCACTAAAAGTAGGGAGTCGCAGAGAGATAAGAGCTACCAGGATTGCATACAAAACAGCACTGAAAAATGCCAAAAAAGAGTGGGAAACCAAACATTGGAATGCTCTGGTAGATGCTCTCCGTGAGAAGGATACGAAATTGTTTTGGAAATTAGTGGCAGGAAACGACATTCCCAAAATGTGGAGAGCTATCCAGCAATCCAGCCAGAAACCTGGGTGTCACATTTTGGAAATTTGTACAGAGTGGCTCAGACTAGCTGCACCACTGTTCCTCCACCAACAGCAGAGGGGTCTTCTATTTCTTATACACCAACGTCTGGTGCAGCCATTTCATCTAATTTTCATTTGAACCTCTTCTCCCTAAAAGAAACAACTCTTGCTCTCCAAACATTGAGCAATGGAAAGGCTCCTGGGCTAGATGGTATCCCAGGTGACTTGTATTTGTCTCGACCCAGAACCTGGTCTTTATATCTAAATGCACTTAGTAACGAGATCTTGAGGGGTGGTGGGCTTCCTCCCACATGGCAAGGAGCAATTATAGTTCCTGTCTTCAAAAAGGGGTCAAGGGAACTACCAACTAATTACAGACCTATAAGTCTAATTGATGTGAGTCAAAAAGTATTTTGCAAACAGGTCCTGACCAGACTGCAGACATGGATAGATGACTTTCAGATCCTCTCCAATTTTCAGGCAGGATTCAGGAAAGGAGTGAGTACAGTAGATCAGGCATTCAGATTTAACCTCTTATGCTGGAAATACCTGATACTTAACAAGAGCCACTTGCATGTTGCCTTTATTGACCTGAAAGCTGTCTTTGATATGGTCCCACGTGATTTATTGTGGAATGTCCTGGAATCTTACAAACTTGATAAAGAAATGCTAAGATTGATAAAGTATCTCCATGAGGGCACTTATGCTCAGGTAGGCTGGTCTCAAGGTGGAGATCTGACAAAAACCATACCCGTCATTAGGGGGGTTAGACAGGGGTGTGTCTTGGCTCCCACACTGTTTAACCTCTATATCAACAGTGTGGTAGATCAGTTGATGCATTGTAACCATGATGCCATGAAGCTAACAGGAGTCCCTGTCCCCATCTTAATGCTTGCGGATGATACTCTATTGATCTCAAGAACTCCAATGGGCCTCCAAAATGAACTTGATTCTTTTTCAAATTTCTGCGACAAAAGGGGCCTCTAATTAAATTCCACTAAGACCAAGTTTATGGCCTTCAGTCCACACAAGTCATTTAGGGGGAAAATGACCATAGCTGGAAAAATGGTAGAGAGAGTTAGCCAATTTGATTACCTGGGGATTAGGCTAGCGGATGATCAACAGTGGGCGGCACAGATTGGAAAGAGTTTGTCCGTTCTCCGGCAGAGGTCAGCAGTGATAGGGAGGAAAATTGCTAACATCTCGGAAGGGGACATTTCACCTGCCATTACAGTATATAAGGCAGCGGCAGTGGCTGCTTCAATTTATGGTGCCGAGTTATGGGGGGGTACTGTAATTCTAGAAGTTTAACAACGGCAGAAAATCGCTTTATGCGTAATTTTTTGCAGCTGCCGACGAGCAATCCTCTTATAGCCCTCAGATTTGATCTAGCTTTAAATGAGATTCACAATGAAATTGCCCTAAGTCCTCTTATGTACTGGGTCCGTCTTTGGACATCTGAACATCTGTCCACTTATCAAGCAGCAGCAGCTGAACTTTTAGTGGATGAGGGCATGTTAAAAATTCCTTGGTTTAAATATATTAGGGACTTGAGTCAACTCATTAAAATGGAGGAGGTGTGGAGAGATCCTCATATTTTAACCAAGGAAGTGAAAGCACGTATAAAGCGATCCTACTGGGAGACCATTTTGGTGCAGACTTGGACCGAAAAGACCCTAGGCAATAGGACACTACAGTTCTTAGATCATAAATGTAGTCCCAAATTTGAGGCCTACATGGATAACATAAACCCTCCCCACACCAAAAGCCTTTTTATTAAATTTAGGCTAGGGATTTTGCCACTCAAGACATTCACTGTAAGGTGGAACAAGGAGGACAACAATTTGAGCTTCTGCAATTTTTGCCATGAGCAATTAGAGTCACTTGCACATTTTATGTTCTTCTGCCCCAGATACTTGGTTCCAAGGAAGACGTGGATTATTCCTCTATGTAGATGAATGGGGAAAAGGAAATATAATATATTCCTACGAATTCTGATAAGCAACACAAGTGATAAGGTAGTTTTTGCAGTCGCAAGATATCTCCAAAGTGCATGGGCCATAAGAAGTAGAGGAATCCTTGCTGCCTGATTGGCAACACCAAAAGTACTGAAGACTGAAGTAGATTGTTAAGTGATATTAAGAAAGAAAGGCTCTTAGTTTTTTAAAGCTTGATGTTCATTCTGTATTGTCATTGTAATGGTGTGTTTTAACAGTTCATTTGAGAAGGAAATTATCAAGACTTTTTAATGTATCATGTGGCACTCTTCTTTTCTATTCTTAATTAATTTATTGTATGATTGTGGTATGCTGTTTTATTGGATACTTTTATGGCTTTTAGCCAAAATAAAGTTATTTAACTAACTGGACAAATGCACCACCAACACCCAGCACTGTGCAAGATAAGTAATAAAGTGTAGCTTTATCAGTAAGAGTTATAAACTCAAAAACTAAACCGCTCACTTGCCTGAAAAAGCTTGACTCACCAGCAACTACTCTGCACAGACAATCAACAATGATATCCCACTAAAAAGAAAGAAAGAAAAGCAAATTAGAAATAAGACAACACAAATATCATTGTGCACACATCTAAGGACAATTTCACACACAATCCTGCATTTAGTACACCACCTAAAAACATGTCAATTATGCATGGCAACAATACTCCTTTGGAGTAACTTGTTTTTACTTACCTAAAACATGAAACTATGCAAACCGCAGGTCAACCACAGCCAAAACCGCAAGGAGCCACAGCAAAGAAAGCAAAAGCTTTGAAATAGAACAAAAAGGAGAAAAAAAAATTCACACAAATGCAAACACTTCATCAGTTGACAAACACCCCACCATCAAGCATTTAAAAATTGTGTCTAAGTGGATTCTGCCCCCCATAGGGGCATATGGGCCTACTAAAGAAATAGGCCTATCTGCCCCAAGAGGGGCAGAAAATACCTTTGGTAGTGTGTCACCATGGGCAGCGACCCTTGCCCAATGGGCCACCCCCAAACAAAAAAAACACACACAGACTATCCCTGGTGCCTAAGTGGCTTCTGCCCCCCTTGGGGGCAATGGGCCTAACAAAATAGGGCAATCTGCCCCCAAGGGGGGCAGAAATGGGCAACAGTTCTATGGCCCCCCCACATAAATAAACACATTATAAAAATCTCTGGTGTTCCAGAGGTTTCTGCCCTGCTTGGGGGCAGATCTTCCTAAAAATATTAGGCCGATCTGCCCCCAAGGGGGCAGAAATGGCCTTGGTACACGTGCCCGCAAAGGGGGGGGGGACCCTCCACTAACACACACACACACTATCCCTAGTGTCTAAGTGGTTTCTGCCCCCCTTGGGGGCAGATGGGCCTAAGAAAAATAGGCCCATCTGCCCCCAAGGAGGGCAGAACTGGCCAACAGTTCAATGCCCCCATTGGGGGGGCGCCCCTTGCCCAAGGGGACGCCACCCCCACATAAATAAACATATTTTTAAAAATCCCTGGCATTCTAGTGGTTTCTGCCCCCCTTTGGGGCAGATCAGCCTAAAAATAATAGGCCGATCTGCCACCAAGGAGGGCAGAAATGGCCTTGGTACATGTGACCCCAAAGGGGGGGTGACTCTTGCCGAAGAGGCCGCCCCCCCATCCACTAAAACACACACGCACACACACTATCTTTGGTGTCTAAGTGGTTTCTGCCCCCCTTGGGGGCAGATGGGCCTAAAAAAATTATGGCCCGTCTGCCCCCAAGGGGGGGCAGAAATGGCCAACAGTTCAATGCTCCCCTTGGGGGGGGCACCCCTTGCCCAAGGGGACACCCGCCCACATAAACAAACATATAAAAAAAATAAACCCTAGCGTTCTAGTGGTTTCTGCCCCCCTTGGGGGCAGATCAGCCCAAACAAAATAGGCGTTGGGGCAGAAATGGCCTTGGTACACGTGCCCCCAAAGGGGGCAACCCTTGCCCAAGGGGACACCCCCCATCCACTACCACACACACAAGCACTATCCCTGGTTTGTAAGAGGCTTCTGCCCCCCTTGGGGATAGATGAGCCTAATAAAATAGGCCCATCTGCCCCAAGGGGGGGCAGAAATGGCCAACAGTTCAATGCCCCCTTGGGGGGCTGCCCCTTGCCCAAGGGGGCACCCCCCCCACATAAATAAACATTCTGAAAAAAATCCCTGGTGTTCTAGTGGTTTCTGCCCCCAGCCTAAAAATAACAGGCTGTTCTTCCCCCAAGGGGGGCAAAAATGGCCACAACAAGCATGCCCCCCAAATGGGAGCGACCCTTGCCTAAGGGGCCGCTCCCCAACACAAAAAACACTACAAATAAACAAAAAAAATCCCTGGTGTCTAGTGGGCATTCCTGCTGCCCGATCGCAATGCTATCGGGCAGCAGGAATGCTCAAAGAGACACTGGGGTAAAGGAAAAACATTTCCTTTCCCCGGTGCCTCTTTGTTTGCAACCCCCCACCCACCGGAGGAGAAACTCAATCGAACTGAAGCAAATGGCTTCCAGTGCGACCAGCACTCTGTAATGATGTCAGTGCGCATTCGCACGCTGACGTCATGTGGGGGTAGAAGGGGGGAAGGGCTTCCCCTTCCATACCTGTCTATAAGCCCACAGAGCGAGCGCTAGCACTCCCTCTGATCTCAGTGCCAAGGACATAATGGTTACATCCTCAGCACATGATCACTGTGCCGTTGGATGTAACCATTACATCCATGGCACAGAAGGGGTTAATGGACCTTCCAAAAGCTCGGCAACCATTCAAAACTAGTTCTAGTCTTCCACCATGGCACGCAAAAGGATTTTTTGCAGACGTCTTCTGTATCTAGAACCTTTCAACTCCCAGCCTCTCACAGATTTGAACTCTGGCTGCAATGGCAGGCTGACAGCATAATCCTATCTTTTTACATATCTTTTTACTGCAGATTTCCTATAAAGAAGAACACACAGCTCTTCCTTATGATGCAGCCAACCAGGTACACACTATGAGCATTTTTCTACATAGCAGTTGACCCTCATCATATAGTTGCATGCACAGCCCTTTCCACCCCCACCAAGTATCTCATGGCTCCTGGGCCCTTGGAGTTTAAGGCACCTCTCACATTGATGTCCATGGTTGCAAAATCCTTACCCATATTTTTGAACAGCTTCTGCTTTCATAACCTTGCCTTTGACCCAGTGAGGAAAACTCTATGCACATTTTCCATTCACCCACATCTTGGGCATTTTCAGTAAATTCAGGCCCTGAGTAGTGAATGTGAGAGAGCTGAGGAAAAGATATTGGGGGAGGCAAAGAGAAAGGTGGGAATTTACTGATTTATGAGGTAGAGAGAGATGAGATACAACATTGGAGATAAAGAGAGATGAAGCAGAGAAAGGTGAGATAGAAAAAGATGGGCGAGGTTGTGAAAGAGTAATGGAAAGCATCATGAAGTGATAGAATGATAATGGAGGTAGATTGCATAAACAGACCAATATAAGAGAGGTAAAGAGGGTGCGCTATGTAGGGAGAGAGAAATCAGAGCAAAGAAAGTGATGTACAGAAAGAGAGGTAAGAAGAAACATAAAGAGCAGTGAGTTTTAGATAGGTAGAAGGAAGCAGAGGTAGTCAGAGAAGTGGGAAAAGAAAAAGAAACTTAGAAGAGAGAGAGAGAGAGAGACAGAGGAGAGAGACAGATAGGTAAAGGAAGGAGGAGAGCAAGAGAGGAAAACAGAGAGAAAAGAGAGAGAGTCTTGCATCTTGTGTTGCAGAGAATATGGTTGAATACAGGTATTAGCCCTCTCTTCTGAAGAAGCCAAGCCTGAAAGCTTGAAACTCTCCCGAAGTGAGTTAATAGTCATGTCGTAGGTGAAAGAGCATATATTTTTCCTCTTATAAAGTAGGGAACAAGCAATGTGGTTGAAATCATTTTGAACATTTGTTCATCTCAAATATGAGGGAAGCAGTCATCTAGATGTCAACATGGGCTTCTGAGTGTTGGGAAAATGCAGGTGGGACGTTTGCACTGGCAACATTTCTTTGAGGCCAACAACATTATCCAACAAACATTGGCAATGCCAACAGCGCAGAATGCCAGCCCTTTTTGTTTTGCACTGATTGTTTTGTTTTGGCATATTTTTCAAAAGCTTTAATGTAGGGGGAGATGCTGGACCCTCACAAAATATATAAAACATGTCTGAAAGCAAAACTATTTTGAGTGTAAAAAAAGAACACATTTCCACAGTAGTCTCTGTCACTGAATGGAACTACATTGCATGTGGATGTGCTACTTGTGAAAGAGCAGAACGCTTTCACACACAAGGAAGTTAGTTAATGGATGAAGTGGGCTGACCCACCACCCCATGCTGCATGCTGAAATAGGAGGACCAAATATGTGAATAGTACAACAGCAAAATGGAAGACGATGGCTGTCTGAAAGCCTTTGTAAGTAAGTATTGTATACATCTAATTTTAGTAAAATCAAACAATCTTGCCTAATGTGAAACCTAATGTAGGGGGCTGGCCTGGTTTGTAGTGGGTACCCTAGGTACCTACACCTTATACATGGTCCAGTTATCCCTTATTAGTGAAATGTAGTCAGTGTACTAGCAGCTTAGGCTGTCTAGAGGTAGCTGTAGCAGAGCAGCTTAGGCTGAACTAGGAGACATGCAAAGCTCCTGTAATACCACTATAGTTACACAGTACTATATATACAATAAAAGACAATACTCAGTGTTACCAAAAATAAAGGTACTTTCTTTTAGTGACACAAGGTCAAAAATATCTTAGAGGCAATACTCCTTCTGGAGGTAAGTATTATGCACAATATATACACTAGAGACCAAAATCAGGTAGGTAAATAGTCGTAGAATAGTGCAAACAGTAGAAAATACAATAGAATGCAATAGGCCTAGGGGAAACACAAACCATATACTAAGAAAGTGGAATGTGAATCAAGAATTCCCCTCTAGGCATGTGTAGTGTGTAGTGTGTAGAGGGGCGCTGGGAATGTAAGAAAACACCTAAGGTAAGTAAAATACCCCACCACAGAGCTCAGGAACGTTGGAGTAGAGTACTGCAAGTTTCCTCAGGACACACTACAAATTGTGATAAGAGTTATTGCAAGAACCAAGCAAAAATGCAAGCAACAAATGGTGGATTCCTGGACCTGAAGACCTGTGAAGAGAGGAGACCAAGTCCAGAAGTCGCAGAAGATTCCAGGAAGGACAGGAGCCCCTGCCAACCTAGAAGATGGTGCAAAAGAGGACTCTCTGATTAGAAGAAGTCTGCAGAAGAGCACCAGAGAAGATGGCTGCGAGTTTCTGCATGGTGCAGGAGATGTCCCACGTCAAGATGTTGGAGGCAGGATGTTTGCATCGCTGGATTCGTCCAACAAGCCTTGGTTCAAGCAAGTTCACGTTTTGCATCAGAATGGCGCTGCCTGGACCCATTAGGGACCGGGGGCCTCAACTCAGACTGAGAAGGCAGAGAGCCCACAGATGACCAGGCAGAAACCACAGGAGTCCCAGGACACAGGGACAAAGAAGGTTTACATTTTGGTTGGTGCAGCACAACAAAAGAAGGTTCCATGCCGCCGGAGAACAATTCAGCGAGGTGTGCGTTGCAGGATGGAGTGCTGGGGACCTGGGCTACACTGTGCACGAAGGACTCTTGGAAAAAGTGCACAGAAACCCAAGGAGCTCGAGGTGATGTGTTGCACAGAGGTACTGTCGGAAACCAGGAAGGCAAGCTTTTACCTCTGCCAAATTTGGACAGCTGGACCTTAGGACAGACTGGGTCGAAGGGGTCCACCACCTATGTTCCAGGGAGCATGCACGTCATCAGGAAAGGAGTGCTAGAGAACCGGTCGTCGTCTTGGAAGGTACCTGCAGGAGCAGGGAATTGTCTGTGTCACTCCACAGGAGATTCCTTCAGTTCTTCTGGTGCAGGGTAAGGCAGGGAGTCCTCAGAGCATGCACTCCTTGGAAACTGTTGCAGTTGCTGGCTGGAGCTGAAGTTGCAGGGTCAGAGTAGCCTTTCTGGATACTTTGTTGCAGTTACAGCGGTTCCTGGAGCAGTATGTTGTTGATCTGACGGTCAGAAACTGAAGCAGAGGATGCACAGGATTCTTGGAGGAGTCTTGCAAGCCGAATCTGAAGACAAACCAACAGGAGAGACCCTAAATAGCCCTGAAAGGGGGATTGGCAACCTACCCAGGTATGCACCTGTCAGGAGGGGTCTCTGAAATCACCTGCTGGCACTGGCCACTCAGAGATCTCCATAGTGTCCCTACCCATTGGAAAACAGGATGGCTAACACCAGGGACACAATGGAGGAGCTCTGGGCACCACCCCTGGGGTGGTGATGCACAGGGGAGTATTCACTCCCCTTTCCTTTGTCCAGATTCATGCTAGAGCAGGGGACAAGGGGTCCCTGAACCAGTGTAGACTGGTTTATGCAAGGAGGGCACAAGCTGTGCCCTTCAAAGTATTTCCAGAGGCTGGGGCAGGCTACCCCTCCCCAGCCTGTAACACCTATTTCCAAGGGGAGAGGATGTAACACCCTGCTCTCAGAGGAAATGCTTTGTTCTGCCTTCTTGGGACTGGGCTGCCCAGACCCCAGGAGGGATTGGCCTCCCAATACCAGAGTTGGAATTGGGGGGGGACAATTCCATGATCTTAGACACCTTACATGGCCATATTCAGAGTTACCATTGTGAAGCTACATACAAGTATTGACCTATATGTAGTGCACATTTGTAATAGTATCTCCGCACTCACAAAGTCCAGCGAATTGGCTCTCGACAGCGTGGAGGCACCTTTGCTAGTGAGAGGGTGCCCTCACACTTAGTGACTTTGCACCTAGCCTTCAGTAACTGAAGGTTAGACATATAGGTAACTTATAAGTTACTTAAGTACAGTGAAAATGGCTGTGAAATAGTGTGTGTCTTGTGAAAGGGTTTGTCTGAGCTCCTTTTGGGTGGCAAAAGAAAATCTGCAGCCCATAAGGATCTCCCGGCACCCCAATGCCCTCGGTACCTAGATATCATGTACTAGGGACTTATAAGGGGGGGGTCCAGTGTAACAATTGGAATTGAAATATGAAGTTACTAAACTATAGTGACTAATTTGGTAGCAGAGAGAGCATAAGCACTGAAGTTCTGGTTAGCAGAACTTCAGTGACACAGCTAAGCACTACTGACAACACACACACTAGGCCACAAACTATGAGCACTGGAGTCCTGGCTAGCAGTATCCCAGTGAGACATGCAAAACACACTGACAAATAGAGTTTTAACTATGAGCACTGGGATCCTGGCTAGCAGGATCCCAGTGAGACATTAAAAACACACTGGCACACACTCACAAACAGGCCAAAAGTGGGGGTAACCATGCTAGAAAGAGGCTAATTTCGCACGAACTGGACCTGTGTGAGCCATGCTGGCCTCTGAATGAGGGAGTCCCTGATACCCAAGAGGCTCCTCTTTAGGTCCCGGCCTCTTGGTTTGCCTCAGAGTGCACTCCCCTGAACATAAATAGTAATTCCTGAAGTTTTGGTCTCTGCAATCACGAGCAGGCTCATTTGGGCCAAGATCTTGCCACACGCACCGACCACCAAAGCGAAGCTCTGGTGAACCAGACTCTTTGGACTACAGCAACTGCCAGCTATGACTGCCAATGTGAGATCTGCACTCTGATCTACAGCATCAACAGCCAGCGGTGACTGCCAATATGAATTCTTGCAACAAATGTTCCAACAGGATCTTTGTGCTACCACCTGCAATACCTGGCCTGCTCTTCATGCTATAGATCTGTGATACAATCTCTACTCCTCATAGCCTCATCCACTGCAAACCGGAAGCTTCGTACCGGAGGTCGAAAAGGTAACTTTTTCCGCTGTACTCACCTGGTCTATGTATCTGGCCCATACTCCATCACTGTCAACCTGAATGTTTGGCTTTCAAATCGTCTCGCAAAACCAGAGAACCACTAGTGGCACTGTGCTTTTAGGTGCTCTACTTACCTGAAAACTTGGAAATCACATACCCGATTCTAAAGATTGGCTCTTTATCATTTCAGTGTCAAATAATGTATTGTTTTTAACTCTATTTTTATGCATTCCTGTGGATTTTTATTGCATTATCTTTGCACTTTATTACAGTTTATGTGCTTCTGAAACTTTACACAGTGCGTCTAAGTTAAGCCTGACTGCTTTTGTGCCAAGCTACTGGAGGGTCAAGCACAGGTTATTTTTGTGACTTTTGCAGTTCACTCTGGCAAGGATTGTAGCTGTTGCTTGAGAAAGACTCACAACACCTTCAACCAACAACCCAATTTCTTGCAGACACTGTTCATAAAATAAGAGTTTGTGAAAGGTACCTACATTGGCCGCACCGATTATTAAAGCTATAATTAAAAGGAGAGCTTTACATGGGGCAGGGCAATTCAGGTATCAATGTGTCAATTTTCAGGCTAACTTCAAACGAAAAAGAGATTTATCATCAGCATAAGTGAATCGACAGGGCTACTGATTTGCCCTATCTTTAAAATGAAAATCGCATTTGTTTTTATAAACTTCATTCTATTTGATGTTAAATATTATTTATCTTGCACAGCTCTTAGATTCTGCTTGGATTCTGAACCACAGTTGTGTCAAAGATACTCATTGTAAAGTAGGATGGTGGCTCATATATCACTTATCTCAGTTAGGAGAACATTTAAATATCATAATATGTTTCCTTGATCATTTTAAAGCATTCTTCTTAATTCTAGCCTACAGAAAGGTTTAATCTGTCTGTTGTTCGAAAGACTTGCTTCTGATACATATAGAGTGGGCTTTGGGGCAGCCCCTTCATCACAATTGGATAGCTTGTTTGTATATCGCAACTGTCTCCTCTTGATACAACAACTTTCCTCTCCATTAATGTGTTTGTCCAGCCCAGAATTATTTCAGTCTGGGTGTGTGTTCTGATTGACCGACTTGTATCCTTTCACTGCTGATGTTTCATACATTCAGGGACACATATTTATGTCACTTTAACCAGTCAATGGGAATGCATCTGTTTTCTTGCTCATTCTACAATTTGCTCATTCCCTTTCACTTCCTCTACCTCCTCTCTTTGTCTATGTTGCTTCCCACTCTCCCCAAGCTTGTCTTTTGCTAATTGTTTTTTTTAATTTTCCCATTCACAACCACTCTCCTCAGGTGCTCTTCTTGGAGTCCTTTCCCTGCCCTCCACTTCATTTTTTTGAAAATTGTACCACAAGCTTTTTGCTCCAACTACCATGTGCAAGAGGAAGTACATACAATTAAACCCTGCAATAGTGCAGAAGAAACCTGAAGCTACACTAGGAGAAGGATCTGCATGACTCCATGCACTGGAGGCAGATCCTAAAAGGCTTCACACCACAGTCCCAACCTTACGGAGTTGAGCTGAAGCAGTTGTACAGCTTTGACCTGTGCAACATTACAAGCAGCAACTGGAGGAGGGTGGGATGTCTGTCCAGTCCACAGCAGTCTGTTAGACTCATCATGTGTACTCTTTGGCTTCCCAGTAAGGCTCTTTAGGGGAGAGTGCTGCTTGTCATACGTGCCTTCTGCAGTACTCATTATCTCACAGTAGACTTAAACTATAAGCAGGATGTTTTGTTTTGGTGATGGGATAGCTCCAGGATAGCATCAACGTATGGAAGTAACAGATACCTGTATTTAAAACTGTGATCAAACAATTTGGACACTCCAGTACAAATACTTTGCTTCAGAAGTGGGTGAATTTAGTATTTCTGTTGACTTGCTTGATTTAATAGCTCTTTCAATGAATAATTACATGGATATAAAAAAAAAAACATAAATCTCAAGGGTATGTTTAGAAAAGAAGGTGTCGCCCTCTCACGCTAGAGATAGAAATACTGTTCTGTTTGAGGTGCTATGGCATTGTTTCCCTTCTGACTTTAATACCCACCTCCTTTGGGAAGACTGCAAATGTAGCTGAGAGAGTGTAGTTTAAATATTATACATTCAGATGCGAAATGCTTACAATTAACAATGCTGCATTAATAATATTATTCATTGAAACGTATTTTAAACGTGGAGAATTATCATATGCATAAACTAATGTCGACTGTAGGAAATAATTGCTTGTATTATGATTAATTGAATATGTTAACACGTACGAAGATTGCATTTATTAGAATCCATAAGCCTAAGTTAGCATGAGTAGAAAACTAGCTGTGTAGCTCTCATATTAAAGCGTATTTTTCTGTTTCTTCAGTGTGCTGACTCGCAAAAGGCCATGACCCAGCATTTGTTCTTTTCTCCGCTTATTGTATCATTGACAGTTATATTCCCATCCGCATGCTAGCTGACTTAGTATAAAAAAATTATAAGCTTTGCAACAAAATATGGACACTTTCAAGGACATTGAACCACGGAAAAGAGAACTCTTGACGCGAAGAACGTGCCAGAAAATGAAGTAACCCCAGATGTGCCACCTACGAAAAACGTCAATTATGAAGACCAATCAAAATTTTATAATTTATCGTAAAATGACAAATGCATTACTTAATGTATAATTTGATAGCTTACAGATAGTGGGGTGTAGTGACTATCCAATAGAATTTTGGGGGAATGTATTATGAAAAAGGGATAAAAACCCATGGCACAGGAGACTCGAGAGCATTAGGTAGGGAATGATATTGATTGCATCCAGAAACTCTTTCACTCTGTTTGGTGACTTGAGACTTGATAAAACCATCCTCACCCTTAGTCGCCCCATTGCACTTTCTTCCTTATGAGGGAAGTGTCCCCTGCCCTTAGACTAGATAGACTGACGGCGATCTAACTGATGTCCTGAAGACGAAGACTGATACTGTATGCTGACCTATTCCGAGGAGGGTAATTATGTTGTTGTTATTGAAATTCATCTATTTGCCTTTTCTTTCTAGGTACCAACTGCTGTGTATTTTTTGATCAGAGACCTTAGTTAGATGTTTTTCCAAATAGATGTTCCAAACTGTTTTGCATGAAGTCCAACATGCTGATGCTAATTAGTGGTTAGATGAGACATTCACCTTGACTGACGTAACTGACGTGACTGACGTGGTGCTATGCTGAACTAAGACATATATGAGGTTCTATGTATTTGATTTGTTTACCTTCATATTACTATCTTATGTTTGTGATCTTTGCATTGTTGAAATTTTGTCATAGTCGCCGCATTGTGACTATGCTCTTTGCTTCTTAGTTTGAGATTAATATATCTGCTATTAGATTGTAATCAATAGGGAATAAAATTCACAAAACTTCAATAAGGTGTGGTTATTCATGACTGAAAGGTCATGGTTGCGCCGAAGGTTTAACAAATGTCTAAAGTGAAATATATTGTGGTGATATATGTTGACAACATTATTGATATATTGCTTGATATATTGATCAGTTACCTCGTCTTACGGTGTCTTACCACTGGGTCCAAAGATTCATCGGCCTAAAACGAGTCCTAATGTGTATAAATTAACATAGAAGGACGCGTTACCAGTTCTGGTAGCAGAGCGACTGTTTGGCCATTGGGGGCCCTAGGACGGAGTTTCATTGTTTAATTTGTTTTTCTGTGATAATGCAATTTGGAGGAATGATGGGTTGCTAAGTTCGCCATGGCTTTTCCGGGATCTCGGAGCCTGCCTAAATGAGTTGGGAATGTTCTCAGCGCCATAGTGTGTGTGGTTAGGGTCTTTGCGCTTGCCTAAGCTTATGCATCTTGCAAGTGGTTGTGAAAATTTGTGTGAATTTAGGCCAAATTAAGTGTTGTTTAGCAGGAGTAAGCGTACTCCACAGTATGAGAGTAGGGAAGTCGGCGTACTTCATGCGAATGTAGCGCTTGTTGCTCAAAATTATCCATGTGGTTGGTTGTTGTGTACGGACCTGTCGAGGTCTAAGACTCCGGAGTATTGATGATAAATGTGGTTCATGTTGTAATCTGTGCGGTTTAATAGGTCAATCGGGCGTGGTTGACAAGTCGAGTTTGAGTCATAACGTGTGTATGAAACCTTCGATGGAGATTTGACAAATTCTAAAGTGCACTAGAAAGAGTCATTGACAAGTCGAGAGTAGAATTTGCGGGTCGAATTCTGCTTGCGTATGCGGGAACTGAGAAGGAGAGAGTAGCGGCTGAGGCTTCAAGTGAAATCTCTGTAAAGTTCTGAAGCGGATGTGTTACCCTTCCTGTAGTAAACCGGCAGATTTGTGTTGTCATTTTAAGGTGCTCGCAATAATTTGCATTAGTTTGTGTGAGTTGTAAGGATCAGTGAGGAGCGGACAAGCCGCAAGACTTTGTCAGCTGCTGTGTGTGTGAGTGTGACGTCAGTGGTGCCGCGCTGAGATAGGTCAGATGTCGAGAGGGGTCGCGCACGGATTGGCTGCCGTCCGTGAGAGGCAATAGGTTGAGAAAGGGTGGGTGAAGAGTGTCCTAGGAACTAAGCCATTTCTGATCAAATATAAAATAAGAGAATCACCAAAATGAATTTTGTAAAAGCATTCAAAAGCGCTCTAAAGGGAGATGTGTATATTGTTGCAACCGATGGAGAACCCACACCACCTGAGGGTACTCCTGGTTTACATGGTTATGGAAGAGAAAGGTGTCACACCTTGTTTATGGATGAAACAGTGGTGCAAATTAACAGAAAAAGAAGGGTGTTTAGTGTTTCCAGAGCATGGGACGTTTAAACCAAAGGTACTAGAAAATCTGAGGTGGATGTTAAGTACACAGAAGCCACCTCCGAGACCGGCACAATATAAGGCTTTGGCGATTTGGGACTTGACGGCCCTTAAACATAGACAAGAAAGGTTTCAGAGAAGGCTGAGAAGGGCAGAAAAATCATATGCAGAGGTTAGGTGGGACAACGAGAGCAAAATGTGGAGAAGGGGAATCGTAGATGGGTTGAAGTTATTCCCAGCAATAACCCAGGGAGAAGAGACACAGGGAAAGAAAGCCTCTTGTAAAACCGACAAAGATTCAGGCAAAACTAAAGAAAATAAAAGGTCCTGGGAAGAGGAAGATGATTCAGATGATGTGGAATTTATGGATAGATTGTTACATGATCGCCCGCCACCGTATGCGGTGAGCGACAGCGCTCCAAGCACTAGCTTGGATCCTGGGAACCAGACGCTGGAGAAGTTAGTTACTGATACGGTACAGACTAGCGATACAGTTTTGACACAGAATGGTGTCAGTGTACCCACTGCACCAGACTTGCCGATACAGTTGCATCTTCCACCGCAGATAAAGAGAATCTACCCTGATGTTCCAGTGCTTGAGACTACTACAAACTTGATAGTGCCGCCAGACACAAAGCCAAAGTTAATACAGATTGAATCGACTCCGAAGCTAATGTCTCAACCACCACAGTTGATCCCAGGGTATAACCCTGTGGCGGGACCACTGTTAGTACCTGTACCGGGTACACTGGAGAAGACCTATGGTGTTGAGGCTCCAAGAGGTCTGGGTCCAGGTCAGACACCTGCCGCTATATCGTTACCCATTACTGTTGGTCCCCCCGTACCATTGTATGTACAAGGTAAAACAGGGATGTGTGATCAGGAAGTGATGACTCAGAAAGCGATAAGAGGAGGCCCTATGAGAACACCCCAGATAATGGCCCCTGGAGAACAAGTAAATGAGCCACCGAGACCCTTAATGGACCTTAGTCCAGTAGGGACACCTCTCGAAACGATGCGTCAAGCAGGGTTGGGAGTTTTAACTCGCCAAACCATGAGTACAAATACCTCACACTCTCCAATGATACATGCAGGGAACATTTCACTGCAAGGTTTTACAGTACAGCAGCTAAATGAGTGGTTAGAGAAAACTTGTACCTCACAAAAGACTACAGTGACCACAGTTGAACCCGAGAAAGAGAAACAAGACGAATACCTGAATTTTGTACGACTAGGGGCAGAAGCTGCTGAATTAGTGGAAGGAACGATGGGAGTAAATAGATTGGAGTCCTACACTGAGGCAGAATTGAGATACTTATGCCCCAAGATTACCAAAGAGGTAGGCAAAGTACATCAGAGATTAGCGAATTTGGCAGATAAATATAATATTGATATCGGAAACACTAAGCATTTGAAAAGAAGTTACAGATTAGATTTTGACTCCAAAGACTTTGAACACATGAGATCTGCAGGCATGAAGGCACATCTGAGAGAACTGTTGCAAAGTGCACAAATTTGGGGTGCATTGGAGAAATGGGAAGGCAGATGGGCAAAGAAAAGAAATAAGGGAAAGAGCGATAGTCCAGGGTCTAATCAAGCTAGGACCTCACCTAATCTGGATTCAGTTATAATACTACCTATGAGAGAAACAGCTGGCGGTGTCCTGGTACATGTGCCATGGACTAGAGGAGACATTCTATCTTTTACGAATGATTATCCTAGGCTAAGAGAGAAGCCGATCGAGTGGTATCAACAAACGGAAAGGTTTGTGAAGCTTGCAAAGTGTCTCTGGGAAGATCTGAATACTTTGTTTGAGATTATTGTTCCTCCAGATTTGTGGCTCGAGTGCAAGAGAGGGGTAGATTGGCCGACAAAGGAGCCGGCAAGAGATAAGGTGACTGGAGCACCTTCAGAAGAGGTGATGAAATATTATCATAAAGTAATTGAGTTCTTGAAACAAAAGGTGTTGCCGAAAGTGACCGATTGGCAGAAAATCGACCGGTCCTCTCAAGAGGTTAAGGAGTCAATACATGCTTATTACGAGAGATTATTGAAAGCGTTCAAACATTACAGTGGTACTGAGACTATCGAACCGAAGGACATGAATCACCTTGTGTTTAGATTCGTTGAAGGGGTGAGACCAGGGGTTAGCCAGATGATTAAGAATCATTTGATTTGTTGGCAAGCTAAACCGATTGATGAGGTGTTGCAGTATGCAAAATACTGTAGTGATGAGATTGAGTTGAAGCAGAAAAAGTTGAAGGAAAAAGTGATGGTGATGCAGATAAGGGCTGCACAAGCTGGAATACAGGGAAATGGAGTTCAGCAAATGATACAGCAACAACCGCAAATGAATGGTGTGTTTCAGGCACAGCCGAGAGGCAGAGGTCGATGGTTTGTGAACCGTGGTTCGGACATGAATAATGTTGTTATTCAAAATGACGTTCATGGAGTGAAAAAGATATCACCATGTCACGCGTGCGGGGGCGTGGGGCATTGGAAACGGGAGTGTCCGAATATGGTGCAGGATGGTGCAGTTCAGCAGAGCATTAATGTTGGTACATTACAAAATTCACGAGGTCCAAAAGTGAGACGTCAAAACCCGAATTTTCAGAATAATTTGGTACAAATGCAAGGGGTACAGCCCATGCAGCAGATGCAAATGCCACGCTTTCAGTCAGTACAAATGCAACCAGTACAGCAGCAGATTCCTATGGTGCCTAGACAGCAAATGCAATTACCAATGGCTCCGATGGGACAGCAACATGTGATGCTTCCTCAGCAGGTCACAGGCCAGGTAACCAATCAAAATAATACTGTGCAACAATTCCCATTACGAGGTGAAAATGGCATGAATGAGGATTGGTCAGATGACAGCTCAGACAGTGAAGAGTGCAGGCTTGCAGCATCCCTAGAGGTGGATCATAGAGGCCCATACGTAGAGGGAAAAGTAATGGGCTATAAGGTTTCATTTTTGGTCGACACAGGAGCTACACGCTCTACAGTTCGAAGTGCAGAAGTCCCGAGATTACCTCTCTCAGGGCGTACTATACGAGTGGTTGGTGTAGCAAATCAGTACCTGACTAATCCGATTACTGATCCAGTGCAGGTTGAAATTGGCAACTTTCAAGGGCTGCATAGATTTGTTGAATGCGATTCAAGTCCAGTATCCTTACTAGGAAGGGACTTACTGTGTAAGACCAAATGTTCAATTACCTGTTCCAACGATGGAATAGAAGTACAGACAAATAGTGACGATGAGGGAGATGAGAGTCAATTTGTAGAGGAAGAAGCAGAAACAAATGAAGACTACCCTTTGATTACTTTGTTCCCAATGCATACTTTGATCGACCTACCTGTTGAACTACAAGGGACCGTAACAGAGAAAGTGTGGGATTTGACTGTGAAAGAAGTAGGATTGATAAAAGGAGTAGAACCAGTCAAGGTTCAGATAAAGCCGAATGCAGTGTTCCCACAAGTGTCACAATACCACATGACCCAAGATGTCCTCATTGAGGTGTCACAAATAATTGCAGATTTTCTCAGACAGGGAGTCCTGAAAGAAGTTTTGAGCAGTCCGTGTAACTCTCCCATAATGGGTTTAAAGAAGCCCTGTGGAAAAGTTCGAATTGTGCAGGATTTGAGGAAAATAAGCGAAATTGTGATAAAATGCTGCCCTGTGGTACCTAACCCAGCGGTAATAATGTTCCAGGTTCCTTGTGATGCTGAATGGTTTACTGTGGTAGACCTATCACAAGCATTCTTTTCGATACCTCTTCATGAAGACAGCCAATTTTTGTTCAGTTTCAAATTCCTGGATAAGGTGTACAGTTGGTGCAGAATTCCTCAAGGGTTTTCTGAGTCACCATCCATCTTCAATCAGATATTGAAAAAGGATTTGGAACCTCTTGTGCTGCCTTTTAATTCAACTCTTGTGCAGTACATTGATGATTTGCTCATTGCATCCAAAACCAGAGACAGTTGTAAATATGATACCATTGCATTATTGAATCATCTGGGTAAGAATGGACACAAGGTGTCACCCAGAAAGTTACAATACTGTCAAAAAGAAGTGAAATACTTGGGACATTTGATTGAGAAAGGGTCTCGAAGAATATCAAAGGAAAGAATAACAGCTGTTTTGCAAATGAATCCCCCAACAACAAAAAGAGATGTCAGGATGTTTTTGGGAATGGTGGGCTACTGTCGTCAGTGGATACCCAACTTCTCAATCATCTCAAAGCCTTTAATAAAATTGACAGGAAAAGAAGTCAAGGATGACCCATACACAATAACTTTGACAAAAGAGGAACTAGAATCATTTGTAGAATTAAAAGAATGCATGTGCAGGGCACCAGCATTGGGAATGCCTGACTATGAGAAACCTTTCCTGTTGTTTTGTCATGAACGTGATGCTTGTTCTTTGTCTGTTTTAACACATGTCCACGGAGATGCAAATCGCCCTGTAGCATATTTTTCAGCTACCTTGGACCCTGTCGCAGCAGCCTTACCGGGTTGTTTGCGGGCAGTTGCAGCAGTTGGTCAAAGCCTTTCAAAATGTGAATGCATAGTCATGGGATACCCTCTGACAGTAATGGTTCCACATTCAGTTGAAATTCTGTTGACACGAACTAAGACACAACACATGACAAATGCACGACTCACTAGATATGAGACGATTATACTGGGGTCACCAAATGTCACACTAAAGAGATGCACTGTGCTGAACCCGGCAACCCTACTTCCCAATGAAAATACTGAAATCAAAGATGGGGAAGAATTTGAACATGATTGTCTTGAGGTGACTGAGCTCTGTACCAAACCTCGCCCAGACATACAGGATACCCAGTTAAAAGAAAACAATTCCATTATGTTTGTTGATGGGTCCTGTCTAAGAGATTCAGCAGGAACATTGAGAGCCGGTTACGCAGTATGTACCATAACTGGCATTGTCGAAGCCTCCTGGCTCGAGAAAGTGTTTTCTGCACAAGTGGCAGAACTAATAGCCCTTACTAAGGCATGCCACGCAGCTGTAAATTTGAAAGTCACTATCTATACTGACAGCAGATATGGATTTGGAATTGTGCATGATTTTGGCCAACTCTGGTCACAGAGGGGTTTCATGACCTCCTCTGGTTCTCCTGTGAAAAACGGTGAACAAATAAGAGATTTGTTACATGCAATTCAGTTACCTCTCGAAGTTGCCGTGGTGAAGTGCAGTGCTCACACCAGATCACAAGATTTTGTGTCTATGGGAAACAGTCATGCAGATCAAGTCGCAAGATTTTGTGCATTGAACTGTATATCGTTTAAAGAGCAGTGGGAATTGTTACCACAAACTGAAAACGACACAAGTTTAAGTCTAGCATTACGAGTGGTTGATACCTTAGACAAACTGAAAACATTACAAAGTCGTGCTAGCAAAGAAGAAAAACGTTCCTGGCAGAGAATGCAATGTGTACAAAGAGCAGATGATCTATGGGTTTCAGAAGAGGGAAAATTGGTTCTGCCAAATAGTCTTTTGTCACAGTTTGCCCGGCTATACCATGGGCAGGCACATCTGGGAAGAGATGCCATGATCAGGTCCTTTAAGATTGATTGGTTCAATCCAAAATTTAGACATGACGCAGAAATCACTTGCCACAGGTGCGTCATCTGTCAACAGATGAATGCTGGAAAAGGAACTGTGGTAACTTTGAGCCACATTGGGAGAGCTGGAGGTCCATTCAACAAAATGCAAATGGATTTTATCGAAATGCCTGTTTGTGGAGGATTGAAGTACGTGTTGGTGATTGTGTGTGTTTTTAGTCATGGGATTGAGGCATATCCCACACGTAGGAATGACAGTCTTACAGTTGCAAAACTACTACTCAGGGAGCTGATACCAAGATTCGGGTTTCCGGTTTCTATAGAATCAGATAGGGGGAGACACTTCGACAATGAGGTGATTAAACTTCTGTGTGCTGCACTCAACATTGAACAAAAGCTGCATTGTAGCTATCGCCCTGAAGCATCAGGACTAGTCGAACAGATGAATGGTACTTTAAAATCAAGAATGGCAAAAATTTGTGCAGCTACAAACATGAAATGGCCAGATTCCTTACCTCTAGTACTGATGTCTATGAGAAATACCCCAGATAAGAAAACAGACTGTCCCCCCATGAAATCCTCATGGGCAGAGCAATGAGATTACCAGCGGCACCTGCAAATGCACTAGTGAATATTACAGATGATATGGTGTTGGATTACTGCAAAGGTTTGGCTGACGTGATTCGCTCTTTTTCTCACCAGGTGGAAGCTAACACGTTGCCACCAATTGGCGAACCAGGTCACTCTCTGCAAGCTGGAGATTGGGTGGTTGTCAAGAAACACGTGAGAAAATCGTGTCTTGAGCCGCGTTGGAAGAGGCTGTATCAAGTAATATTAACGACCACCACTGCTGTGAAGTGTTCCGGGGTTCCCAACTCGATACATGCCAGTCACACGAAAAAGGTAACGTGTCCTGTTGAAGAGGAACCTGAAGTTCCTGGTACAGCAACTTCAGGAAGAGAAGTCTCAGAGTCAGAGATCAGTCAAGAAGGAACTGAGACTACTGAAGAGCCCACTGAGAACAGCCCTGTCCCTCAAACTGTCAATGAGTTCGAGAGAGGTGACAGAGTGCCTATCTCAGTCGAGGCAGCAGGAGAACTAAGCCAAGGAGAAGTTCTCCCAGAAGTAGACGAGTACGGGTTAGAGTCCGAACCCAACATAGAACCAGAAGACGAAAGAGAAGGAGAAACAGTAGATACAAATCAAAACGTGTCAGAGTCTCCCGAACCAGTTGCAGGTCCGTCAAGAGAAAACACCATATCACAAGAGGAGGGTGCTGTCGAAAGTCCTGAAGGAAAACATCGAACCAAGACACATAAAGGCGATAATTGGCCAGACAAGTCACATCCTAAAATAAGAGAGGTATTGAATGACACAATACTAGAAGAAAGTGATACTTCACAAGCAGATGATCTGAGTGAAGGAGAACAACAAGGTGAACGAAGGTTAAAAAGAAAAAGAATAGCGAACAGAAGATATACAGGCCCTGAATGGGCATATGCTACAACCTCTGAATGGCAACAAGAATTCTTAGCATTTTGTTTTGATCAAGAAGTACCAGGCCAATACTACGGTACCTGAAGATATTCAAAGGAAAACTCGGCTAAAATTGAATTCGTGAAAGCTGAAAAGAGAAAGAGACTTTAGAAACTACTGGAAGTGACACTAAACCGAACTTGACTTTAAAAGAAACCTGATTACGACAAGCTGCTAACCGGAATCTACAAAAGGGGGTCCTGGAGTGAGTGAAGACGCTGTAATATACGCAAAGAGTTTATCATCAAGTTGATTGTTGATCTGCTATTCTGATTCTATACAAACATGGCTTACAATAGAAATAGTAGCAAGGGAAGTAAAGTGTGTGGTTGGCTAGGTCTTATAATAGGTGTTGTATGTGCAGTAATGATTGTGTGAGTGATTGTGGGAATGCCATGGAGAGAGAAAGAAACTATTAATGCAACTTCAAAACCTGAGACTACCACTAAACTATCACCGTGGGAGAGATTTGAGCAGGATGTAAGACATATGCATGAGGGAACTAATGCAAAAGGGGAACTTTCTACTAATGTCTTCTATCGCTTATTAAATGAGTATGTGGAAACTATGGATGCGAAAGATTGTGATGTTTGTACTAAAATTCCTTCATCTGTGCAGGAGGGAGTTACTTATCATAGCCTCCCTCTTACTTATGGAATTAGTTGCAGCTTGCTATTAACAAGATTCTATAATTAAGAGCATGTGCAATACTTTTATTCAAACTTGGATGCTATGTTTTCTTTTGTGCCTGTGATTGAATTCTTAAATAGATTAGCAAAAGAGCATGATATAAAAATAGTTAGAGGATTTTTTGAGCCAACACTTACATTTGGCACTGCTTATGCACATCGCAACAATTTGACTTGCTTATTGTCTCCTGTAGAGAAAAGCCTTTTAGATCACACAGATGATAGAGGCAAAGCCTTGAAAGAAAGATTAGAAAAAGGACTAGAAAAACGTACTTATGCAAATGATTATGCTTACACTGCAATCAAAACGCAAGGCAAATTAGCTATAGACGCATTACACGTAGGTAGGCTTTGTATATATAGGCCAAAATCTGATCAAGACAATTTGTTTGTGGGTACGAGTGAATGTAGGCATGTGTTTTTGTTTCAGAGTAAATGGACCTGTATGTTAAATGGACAAGATCCAGCCATCCCTGGAATTTATTATATCTGTGGATTAAGTGCATATTACCGTCTCCCTAAGGGATGGTATGGGACATGTTATTTGGGAATAGTATTCCCAAAGATATACCAGATTGATGACTTAAAACAAATACCTAAAACGTCCAAAATACAACATTCTAGACAAAAACGAGAATCAGTGGCGGCTGTCATTGGTGATATTTGGAGCTATAATCCCATCAGTAGGGGTTATCTTGAATTCTATGAAAATTCAAAAGTTGTCTACTATAGTGGAAAACATGTTGACAAATTTTACAGGAGCCATACTCCTGATGGATACTGAACCTCCTGCAGAAAGAGCTATGACTCTTCTAAATCGGCTTGTTTTAGACATTCTTTTAGCAAAGAGTGGAGGTGTCTGCAAAATGCTTAATGAGCGTCATTGTTGCTCATTCATACCAGATAACAGTAAGAAAATTAGAAGCATGCTTACTAACCTTACTAGAGATAGTACAGACTTGAAGGATTTGAAAGAACCTGGTGTTTGGGAGAAATTTGGGAAAGGAATTGCCCGAGTGGGAAGCTGGTTTACCAACAATTGGAATGGGGTACTTGCAAAAATTATGATGGGTCTATTAATTGTTTTGGTTTGTCTATTAGGATTATGGGGGGCATGCAAAATCAATGACAAAGTAAAAAGAAATTGGACTAAAAGAGCCCAACGAAATGAAGAAAGTGAAAGAGAGAAAATGTTCAATGAAATATGGGAAAGCTCACATAAAGGGCAAGATGATGAAATGCGTATTATGCGCAAGGTGAAAAATTAGATCAAAGAAAAAAAAAATTGTGTGATGACGAGCGTCATCAGAGGAGGGACTGAGAGAGTGTGGTTTAAATATTATATATTTAGATGCGAAATGCTTACAATTAACAATGCTGCATTAATAATATTATTCATTGAAACGTATTTTAAACGTGGAGAATTATCATATGCATAAACTAATGTCGACTGTAGGAAATAATTGCTTGTATTATGATTAATTGAATATGTTAACACGTACGAAGATTGCATTTATTAGAATCCATAAGCCTAAGTTAGCATGAGTAGAAAACTAGCTGTGTAGCTCTCATATTAAAGCGTATTTTTCTGTTTCTTCAGTGTGCTGACTCGCAAAAGGCCATGACCCAGCATTTGTTCTTTTCTCCGCTTATTGTATCATTGACAGTTATATTCCCATCCGCATGCTAGCTGCCTTAGTATAAAAAAATTATAAGCTTTGCAACAAAATATGGACACTTTCAAGGACATTGAACCACGGAAAAGAGAACTCTTGACCCGAAGAACGTGCCAGAAAATGAAGTAACCCCGGATGTGCCACCTATGAAAAACGTCAATTATGAAGACCAATCAAAATGTTATAATTTATCGTAAAATGACAAATGCATTACTTAATGTATAATTTGATAGCTTACAGATAGTGGTGTGTAGTGACTATCCAATAGAATTTTGGGGGAATGTATTATGAAAAAGGGATAAAAACCCATGACACAGGAGACTCGAGAGCATTAGGTAGGGAATGATATTGATTGCATCCAGAAACTCTGTCACTCTGTTTGGTGACTTGAGACTTGATAAAACCATCCTCACCCTTAGTCGCCCCATTGCACTTTCTTCCTTATGAGGGAAGTGTCCCCTGCCCTTAGACTAGATAGACTGACGGCGATCTAACTGATGTCCTGAAGACGAAGAATGATCCTGTATGCTGACCTATTCCGAGGAGGGTAATTATGTTGTTGTTATTGAAATTCATCTATTTGCCTTTTCTTTCTAGGTACCAACTGCTGTGTATTTGTTGATCAGAGACCTTAGTTAGATGTTTTTCCAAATTGATGTTCCAAATTGTTTTGCATGAAGTCCAACATGCTGATGCTAATTAGTGGTTAGATGAGACATTCACCTTGACTGACGTAACTGACGTGACTGACGTGGTGCTATGCTGAACTAAGACATCTATGAGGTTCTATGTATTTGATTTGTTTACCTTCATATTACTATCTTATGTTTGTGATCTTTGCATTGTTGAAATTTTGTCATAGTCGCCGCATTGTGACTATGCTCTTTGCTTCTTAGTTTGAGATTAATATATCTGCTATTAGATTGTAATCAATAGGGAATAAAATTCACAAAACTTCAATAAGGTGTGGTTATTCATGACTGAAAGGTCATGGTTGCGCCGAAGGTTTAACAAATGTCTAAAGTGAAATATATTGTGGTGATATATGTTGACAACATTATTGATATATTGCTTGATATATTGATCAGTTACCTCGTCTTATGGTGTCTCACCACTGGGTCCAAAGATTCATCGGCCTAAAACAAGTCCTAATGTGTATAAATTAACATAGAAGGACGCGTTACCATAGCTTTAGGGAATATCAACAGTCAGTTTTCCTTTCTCCTGATACACAATCACAAAAGGTCATTTCGTATGACACTGTTTATTTATGCCAATTTCCCACATGGCTGCGATGTCATACTAGCATTAGGTATAGTGATTTTTTTTAACCACTAAGCACATATTGGTTCTATGCTTGGCACAGTTCATTGCACTATATATATTTTATGAAGAACCATTATGGTAAGTGGCCCAATATTGAATTGTAAAGTTAAGAATGTTACACTATTAAGAAGATAACCAAAGTTATATTTTGGGAAAAATCCACGTGGACAACTCTGTATGCCTCTGTATGAGATGTTGAAAGTTTATGTCATGAAAGATCTTAATCAGCCTCTCATGCTTTCTAAAGTATACAGAGCAAGTGATTGCCAGTGGTTGAGATTAATTCAAGCATTCTACCTTGTTTTTGTTTCCTTAAGTGTGACTGATATGCCCAGATGTGGGTACTGTGCTCACTATGCTACTGGAACAAAGCAATATGTGGCTGATGTAACCTAATAAAGGCAAAGCTGATCCTGGAGTGCTTGTGTTCAGTTTCAGGGATGCCCTGGCAGTTTGTGCTGGGGTGATTTCATGGAGCAGGGTCAAGCATGATGTACATAAGGCTTATTTCAAACTGAGGTGGCATGGTTGTTCCAAATGATGGATTGGGATGCGTCCCCTAGCGATTGCCAGTGGCTGAGATTAATTTAAGCATGTCATCCATCTCCTTTTTGCTTGGCTCCATATTATGATGGGTATGCCCAGAGGTAGGTCCTGGGATCATTGTGCCACTGTAACCAAGCTGCACCTGGCTGATGAGTTATAATAAGAGTGAAAAAGGTCCATTGGTGCTTGTGTTTTGGTTCAGTGAGGACCTGGTCTGGCAATTTGTGCTGGTCTGTTCCTATTGGAGCAGGGTCAGTACTTATATGCACATGGCTAGTTCCAAACTGAGGTGGCATAGTTGCTGAAAATGATGAATTGGAATGCATGCTCGATCGATTGCCAGTGGCTGAGATTAATTCCCTATGTGTGATGGGCAAGACAAGATATTGATCCAGTGCCCACTGTGCCACTTGAAGCAAGCTATGCCTGGCTGATGAGCCCTAATAAGGGCGATACCTGTCCTGAGTTGCTTATGTTTGGGTTCAGGAAGGACCTGGTCAGGTAGTTCAAGGTGGGCTCTTCCCATTGGAGCAGGGTGAAGACTGATTTGAATATGGCTGGGTCCAAACTCAAGTGGCATGCTGGACAAAAAGTGATGGAATGGGATGCAGCCCCAAGCAATTGCCAGTGTTTGAGATTAATTTAACAATTCAATCAATCAATCAAACATTTATAAAGTACTGCAAATCACCCATGAGCGTCTCGAGGTGCTGTCTACCATTCCATCCATCACTTTTCTTTTGATGCCCTAAGTGTGATCAGTATGCCCTCTTGTGGGTCTCATGCTCACTGTGCCACTGGAACCACACTATATCTGACTAATGAGCTCTAAGGAGGGAAAAAACAGCCCTAGGTTGATAGTGTTCCAGTTCTTAGAGGGCCTAGCAGTTCCTGCTGGAATGTTCCTATTAGAGCAGGGTCAAGGCTGATTTGCTTTCCTGGGCACAAACTGAGGTGGCATGGTGGGAGAAAAATGATAGACTCGGGTGCAGCCTGAGTGATTGCCAGTGGCTGAGATTAATTTGTGCATTTCATTCATTTTTTTGCAATGTAATTTTATTATTTTGCAATAGAGTTATAGTGGTTATAACCATTACAGAATGTAGTCATACCTCCATTACACAGGTACAAAAATGGGTCAATTTAATTGGGATAGTGTATGGGTAGGGACAGCCAATGGGACACAAATCCAATGTCATACATAAGCACATTTATTGATGTACACTATGCAGTAACAAGAAAAAAAACTAATATAATTAAGAAAGAAAAGAAAGTAATCAGAAACTAAGGCCCCCATTACAACCCTGGGAGTCGGTGATAAAGCGGCGGTAATACTGCCAATAAGTCGGCGGTAAAAATAATTGAATTATGACCACGGCAGAAACCGCTCAGACAGACAGCCACTTTAACACTCCGACCGCCATTGCGGTAGCAACAAACACCACAGCGGTAACCGCCAACAGCCAGGTGAAAGACAGTGTACCGCCCACACTATTACAACAGGCCTTTCTGCCACCTTTTCCGGGGCAGTACCAATGATATCAAAAGCATGACAGAAACAGAACACAGAAGTCAAAGGACTCATCTCTGGAGACTCAGGGAACAACCACAACACCATGGAGAATGAGTTGCACATTTTCCCCAAGCTCGTCTACCTCTTCATGCATTATGAGCACCAACGTCGGCGAAGACGACCACGGTGAGTACTGCCGCCTAGCACACAAGGGAGGGGGGAGGAAAAAGAGAGTGTCACACACACACACGCAACACCATACACATAACCAAATGCAGTAACATTACATATTCACCCACTACCCCTCAGGAATAATGCGAGGACAAAAAGATTGGAAGAAATTGAGAGTAATACGATAAAATAACATAAAGAAGTGCATCAAAATACAAACGTATAGACATATTTACAAATGGAGGGACACTGCCCAGTCCTCAATGTCCGTGGGCCACAGGGCCACAACACATAGGCCAAGACCCCACCTCACTCGTGCAACAACATGGAGATAACACTGCAGGGGCATCAGGTCAAAAACACACAGGCACCTAAGGGGGACTGTGAATGGGGGGCATCTCAGCCGGAAGATGATACAACACCACTGGTCCTGGAGGGGGCTACATGCCCTGTGTGATGTCCTGGGAAGTGGAAGGCCACAGTCTCTCAAGTGGGTGGTTTGCCTACTGTGTGGTCCTGGGGAGTGCAAAGCCACAGTCTCTCTGGTGGGTGGCTTCTCCACTGTGTGAGAAAGTAGCCTCTTTCTGGCATGGTTACCCCCACTTTTGGCCTGTTTTTGAGTGTGTGTCAGTGTGTTTTTACTGTGTCACTGGGATCCTGCTAGCCAGGACCCCAGTGCTCATAGATAAAAACCTGTATGTCAGTATGTTTTGCTCACTTTGTGAGTATGGGGACGCCATTACGTGCGTGCACTACATGTAGGTCAATACCTATATGTAGCTTCACAATGGTAACTCCGAATATGGCCATGTATCAATTCTAAGATCATGGAATTGTTCCCCCATTCCAAATCTGGTATTGGCGGGCCAATTCCATGCATCCTGGGGGCTCCACCATGGACCCCCGGTACTGCCAGACCAGCTCTCTGAGACTTGCACTGCAGCTATAGCTGCTGCCACCTCACAGATAGGGGTCTGCCCTCCTGGGGTCTGGGCAGCCCAGTCCCAGGAAGGCAGAACAAAGCATTTCCTCTGAGAGCAGTATGTTACACCCTCTCCCTTTGGAAATAGGTGTTACAGGCTGGGGAGGGGTAGCCTCCCCCTGCCTCTGGAAATGCTTTAAAGTACACAGATGGTGCCCTCCTTGCATAAGCCAGTCTACACCAGTTCAGGGACCCTTTCTCCCCTGCTCTGGTGGGAAACTGGAAAAAGGAAAGGGGAGTGACCACTTGCCTGTCCATAACCATTCCAGGGGTGGTGCCCAGAGCTCCTCCAATGTATCCCAGACTTCAGCCATCTTGCTTTGCAAGGTGTGGGGGCACTCTGGAGGGTTCTGAGTGGCCAGTGCCAGTAGGTGACATCAGAGACCCCTCCTGATAGGTCAATACTTGATAAGGTAGCCAATCCCCCTCTCAGGGCTATTTAGGGTCTCTCCTGTGGGTTCTCTTCAGATTCTGCTTGCAAGTTTCCTTCAGAAGTCCTCTGCAGCTACTAATTCGTCCTCTGACCTCGGATCAATTGCAGCCTGCTCCAGGAACCATTGTAACAGCAACAAAGTATCCACAAGGGATATTTTAATTCTGCAACTTCAGCTCCAGCCAGGAACTGCAACAGTTTCCACGGTGTGCACACTCTGGCGACTCCCTGTCTTCATCCTGCACCAGAAGGACCAGAGAAATCTCCTGTGGGGTGACAGAGCCACTCCCCTGCTCAAGCAGACACCTTCTAAGATGATGACCAGTACCCTTGGACCCCTCTCACAGCAACAAGTGTGCTCCTAAGGACACAGAGGGAGGACCCCTTCGACATAGACTGTCCTGAGGTCCTGCTGATGCAGTTTAGAGAAGGTAAGACCTTGCCTTCCCTGAGAACGATGGTGCCCCTATGTACTGCATCTTCTTCACCTCCTGAGGCCTAAGTGCACTTTTTGCAAAATTCCTTCATGAACAGCCTGGCCCAGGTCCCCAGCACTCCATCCTGCGATGCTAAACTCGCTGAGTTGTTCTCCGGCGGTGTGGGACCTTCCTTTGTTGTGCTGCACCAACCTTGTTTTGCATCTCCTTTGTCCCCATGCCCTGGGCTCCCATGGGTTCTGCTTGGCATCCTGAGGACTCACTAAAGTGCTGAGAACCCCCTCTTTCTCCTCTCACTGAGTTAAGGGCCCCAGGTCCCTCCTGGGTCCAGCCAGTGCCATTTTTATGCAAAATGCATATTTGTCGTAACCAAGGCTTATTGGTGACTTCCAACACAAAATCATGTCTGCTTCCATTTTCACTTTGTGGGACATCTTTTTGTCATGCAGGAACCCACTGGCATCTTCCTAGGGTGCATTTCTGCAGTCTTCGACTAACCAGAGACTCTTCTTTTGTACCCTCTTCTGGGTTGGCAGGGGCTCCTGTCTTTCCTGGAACTTCTTTCGACTTCTGGTCTTGGTCCCCTTCTTTTGCAGGTCTTCAGGTCCAGGAATCCAGCAGTTGTTGTTTGCAGACTTGGTTGGCTACTGCAATAATCCATATCACGAGGTGTAGTGTGTCCTAAGGAAACTTGCAGTACTTTACTCCTACTTTTCTGGGCTCTGGGGTGGTGTGATTTACTTACCTTTACTGTATTCTTACTCTCCCAGCGATTCTGCACACACTACACTTGTCTAGGGGGGAATTTGTGATTCGCATTCCATTTTCTTAGTATATGGTTTGTGTTGCCCCTATACCTATTTTCTCCCATTGCATTCTATAACATTTCCTATTGTTTGCACTGTTCTGTTACTTGTCTACTTTTGGTGTCTAGTGTATATATTGTATATAATACTTAACTCCAGAAGTAGTATTGTCTCTAAGGTATTTTTGGTACTGTGTCACACAAATAAATACCTTTATTTTTGGTAACACTGAGTATTGTCTTTACTTGTATATAAGTACTGTGTAACTATAAGTGGTATTGCATGAGCTTGTCTCCTAGTTCAGCCTAAGCTACTCTGCTATAGCTACCTCTATCAGCCTAAGCTGCTCGAACACTACTACTTCACTAATAAGGGATAACTGAATCTGGTATACGTTCCTATGGTACCCACTACAAACCAGGCCAGCCTCCTACATTGGTGGTGCAGTGGTGGGATAAGCACTTACAATTGCTCTACCACGTTGTTACCTGTGCTTTTCACAAGAAAAACTTGCTCCAATACTTAGAACATATATAATATATACCTGGAAGTAATTTTATAACTTTCTAAAAGTTCTTTAAACTTTGCAAAATGTTTTACAAAGTCTTGAAAAATGTTCTTCTTTTATCTAAAAAGTTGGCTCTGTAATTCTACTAACTTTTTACTCACTTTCCCAAACTTGTTTTTCTCTTTCAATATGTCTTCTGTAGAAGCTACTCCTAGAGTGGTGAAAACAACATTATGAAAGTCCAACATTAAATGTTTGAGAGGTTTCTGTATTGAAAGAATTTGGGGGATTGGGAAGAACCCCATTAAGGAGTTCCTCTTAAATCTTCTCCTCCAAGATGACCAGGGATTCAGCACTGGTCAAGATCAGACAGGGGAAGAGGTAGAGGATGATTCCAACCAGGAAGGCTCAGAGAGCAAACTGACAATCATAGGAAGGATCCTTCCACAGATCTATCTGTCAATAAACCACCTATTATAACTGGTAGTGGTAAGGGTTCACACACAAGTAGGTCTTCCTTAAACCCTAGAGGCCAGGTCACTAGAGTCCCCCTGTTGGAGATAGATCTACCTCCGCACACTTACATGTTACCTCTGTTTCAGAGGCTTCACACAATTCTAACCCTGAGGACCAGTCCCTAGATAGGGAACTCAGACAGCTGAGGGTAGAGGAGGCCAGGCTGGGGTTAATGCAGCAACTGCTGTCCTTAGACAGGGAATCCCTGGCTGTGGAGAAAGAGAAGAAGGAATTAAGGTTGGTTCCCCATGGTGGCAGCAGCAGTTTTAGAAACTCAAATGCTAGTGAGCCTTCATTTGATTCTATAAATCTGCAAAAAGTTGTCCCTCCTTCCAAGGAGGGTGATGACATCTACAAGTGGTTTGGTGCACTTAAGAGGGCCTGTAAAGTTCAGAGGGTCCCTCATGTATAGTGGGCTGCTATCCTTTGGTTATCCTTCTCTGGTAAGGGGGGAGACAGACTCCTTATTGTCAGAGAGGATGATGCATATAGTTACCAAATTCTTAAAGTGCCCTCTTGGATGGTCTGGGCTTAACCACTGAACAGTATAGACTTAGTTTCAGAGAGACCAGAAAGGAGTCATCACAGGACTGGAGAGACTTTGTAAACTGTTCTGTGAAGGCCCTAGAAGGTTGGTTAAATGGCAGTAAGGTGACTGACTTTGATAGCCTGTATAACGTGATTCTGAGAGAGCATATTTTGAATAATTGTGTATCTGACTTGCTACATCAGTATCTTGTGGACTCAGATCTGACCTCTCCCCAGGACTTGGGAAGGAAGGCAGACAAGTGGGTCACAACAAGGGTGAAGAGAAAGGTTTATACAGGGAGTGACAAGGATGGCAAGAAGAAGGAGGGTAAGTCACATGTCAAGGCTGAGGACAAAGAAGCAAAATCATCAGAGTCTTCATCAGGCCCACAAAAATCCTTTGGGGGTGGTGGGTCCAAATCCTCTTCTCACAAAGATATGAAACCTTGGTGTTATCTGTGTCGAGCCAAAGGCCATTGGGCAACTGACAGTCATTGTCCAAAGAAAAACCACCAAACCTCCCACCCCCACAACCCCAACTGCAACCACTAGTGCCCCTAGTAATAGCAGTGGTGGTGGGAAAAGCACTACTAATAGCCAAACAAAGGGTGTAGCTGGGCTCACCATTGGTAATGTAGTTGGGGTTGGTCTAGTTAGGGAGATCACTGAGGCTGTTTTAGTCTCTGATGGTGGCATTGACCTAGTCACTGTAGTTGCTTGTGCCCTTAATATGGATAAGTACATGCAGCTACCCCTGATTAATGGTGTTTAGGTTGAGGCCTACAGGGACACAGGTGCCAATGTCACAATGGTGAGAGACAAACTGGTTGTCCCTGAGCAGCACCTACTTGGTCACCAGTACCAAGTGACAGACGGCCATAGCAACACTGTAAGCCACCCCATGGGTTTTGTGAAACTAAACTGGGGGGTTACAGGTCCAAAGAAAGTTGTGGTAGACATTGATTTACCTGTAGAATGACTGCTAGGCAATGACTTGGAGACTTCAGCTTGGGTTAAAGTGGAGTTGGAGTCCCATGCAGCAATGCTGGGCATTCCTGGGAATATCTTTGCTCTTACCAGGGCTCAGTCCAAGAAGCAAAGAGGACAGGGAAACTTGGAACCTGGATTAATGGACCAAGTGCTCCCAAAAACTAGGGTTAAGAAGGGAAAACCCTTGTCCACTAGCCCTCCCTCCACAGATGATTCCCCTTTTGAGGAAGAGGAATTCTCTTCCTGTGCAGAACCTACACCAGAGGAGCTGGAAGCTGACACAGCTGAGCTTTTGGGTGCAGGGGGCCTGCCAGGGAAGAGCTGAGTGTGGTACAGCAAACCTGTCCCCCATTGGAGGGCCTCAGACAGCAAGCTGTCAAGCAGCAAAATTGTGATGTCACTGACAGAGTTTATTGGGAGAATAATCTCCTTTATACTGAAGTAAGGGACCCTAAACCTGGTGCCACCAGGAGACTGGTCATCCCCCTTCAATACAGAGAATTCCTCCTAACTCTCGCTCATGACATCCCTTTAGCTGGGCATTTAGGCCACTGTAAAACATGGGACAGACTAGTTCCACATTTTAACTGGCCCCATATGTCAGAAGACACAAAGGAGTTTTGTCGCTCCTGTGTCACCTGCCAAGCCAGTGGCAAGACTGGAGGCACCCCAACGGCCCTCTTAATGCCACTGCCAGTGGCTGCAGTGCCCTTTGAAAGGGTAAGGGTTGATATTGTTGGCCCTCTTGACTCTCCAACAGCTTCTGGCAATGGATTTATCTTTATGGTGGTGGACCATGCCACAAGGTATCCAGAAGCTATCCCCTTAAGGACCACTACAGCTCCTGCAGTAGCAAAAGCCCTCCTAGGAATCTCCTAGGAAATGGTGTCAGACAGAGGTAGTAACTTCATGTAGTCATACCTAAAAGCAATGTGGAAGGAGTGTGGTGTTACTTACAAGTTCACCACCTCTTATCATCCACAAACTAATGGACTGGTTGAGAGGTTTAATAAAACTCTCAAAGGTATGATTATGGGATTCTCTGAAAAACTCAGAAGGAGATGGGATGTCCTATTACCATGCCTCCTTTTCGTCTACAGGGGCGTACCCCAAAAAGGAGTGTGCTGCAGCCACTTTGAACTCCTATTTGGTCACCCTGTTAGGGGTCCCCTTGCTCCTGTTAAGGAGGGTTAGGAACAGCCTTTAAAAGCTCCAAAGCAAGATATTGTGGTCTATGTACTTGGACTGAGAAGTAGAATGGCTGAGTACATGAAAAAGTCTAGCAACAACTTTCAGGCCAGCCAAGAGCTCCAAAAGCAATGGTTTGACCAGAAGGCTGTCCTGACAGAGCAACACCCAGGACAGAAGGTGTGGGTATTGGAGCCTGTTGCCCCAAGAGCACTCCAGGAGAAATGGAGTGGACCCCATCTAAATATAGAAAAGGAAGGTGACGTCACCTACCTGGTGGACCTGGGCACTGCCAGAAGCCCCCTTAGGGTCCTTCATGTCAATCGCCTAAAGACTTACTACGACAGGTCTGACTTAACCCTGCTCATGGCTACTGATGAGGGACAGGAAGAAGAGAGTGACCCTCTCCCTGATCTCTTCTCCAACACATGAAAGTGATGGCTTAGAGGGAGGAGTGGTTTTAGCAGACTGCCTTACTGCTGAGGAGAAGGAAAACTGTAAAAATCTCATTTAAGAGTTTTCTGAACTCTTCTCCCTCACGCCTGGTACAACTACTTGGTGTGAACATACAATTGACACTGGAGACAATTTACCTGTCAAAAGTAGAATTTACAGGCAACCTGACCATGTCAGAGATTGTATAAAAGGAGAAGTGCAGAAAAGGTTAGACTTTGCAGTTATTGAGCCTTCTGATAGCCCTGAGGCTTGTTCCCAAACCACATAGCAAAGAAGGAAAGAGAGAAATGCAGTTTTGTGTGGACTATAGGGGTATCAATACAGTAACCAAAATAGATGCTCACCCTATACCAGGGCAGATTACCTAATAGATACACTGGGATCTGCCACGTATGTAAGCACTTTTGGCTTGAATGCAGGGTATTGGCAAATCAGAATGTCAGAAGATGCTAAAGCAAACACTGCATTTTCAAGCATAGGAGGGCATTATCAATTCACAGTTATGCCCTTTGGTTTGAAAAATGCACCTGACACTTTTCAGAGGCTGGTGAATACTGTCCTCCAAGGTTTGGAAGCTTTTAGTGCAACATATTTGGACGATATTGCTGTCTTTAGCTCCACCTGGGAGGATCAACTGGTCCACCTCTGGAAAGTTTTGGAAGCCCTGCAAAAGGCAGGCCTAACTATCAAGGCTTCAAAGTGCCAGATAGGGCAGGGGAAAGTGTTTTTTCTGGGCCACCTGGTAGGTGGAGAACAGATTGCACCACTGCAGGGGAAGATTCAGACCATTATGGACTGGGCTCCCCCTACTACTCAGACCCAGGTCAGAGCCTTCTTAAGTCTCACTGGGTATTACAGGAGGTTCATTAAGAACTATGGCAGTCATTACAACATTGGCGGTAAAAGCCGCTTACCGCCGTGCAGCAGACCGCCAACACACAGCCGCGGCCGCGGAATTCCACCACAGCTATTATGACCCACATTTCAGAATCCGCCAAAATTCAGACACCCACACAAGTCCGCCACACCAAAGGTCAGTGATAAACTGGCAAAAACAAAACCTCCACCGTCACGCCAACAGAAATTTGCCCACACTATCAAGACTCACGAATCAACGCGGCGGTCTTTCAACCGTGGTATTCCATTGGCGGTACACATCGCCGTGCTCAAAATACACACACTCTTACAAAACACAGCCACATTGGACGATTCCAAATACACACACCTGATACACATACAGACACCACTCCCACACACACAATACAATATAAAACACATACCCACATCACTCACACACCCCCACGACAAAAAATTCCGAAAGAAGGCCAGAGAGAGAGCACCAGCAAGAACAACAGAATCCACATGCACACAACACCATCACCCACAGAACTTCCGCGCACCTCACACAACACACCACTACATATCACCCCACATATCACCACACACTCCACCCCACACATCACCTACACCACCCCATGGCACGGCAAAGACACCCCAGGTTCTCGGAGGAGGAGCCCAGGGTCACGGTGGAGGAAATCGTCCGGGTAGAGCCACAGCTATTCGGAGCACAGGTGCAGCACACCTCCACTGCAAGGAAGATGGACATATGGCGAAGAATAGTGGACAGGGTCAACGCAGTGGGACAGCACCCAACAAATTGGGAGGACATCAGGAAGCGGTGGAACGACCTATGGGGGA